>NC_081415.1:279435755-279657526 GCF_030272615.1 Cryptomeria japonica
CCATCCTTGGAGTTGTATTCCCCTATTAAGGAGCCATCCCAAACTAGCTTGTCCTCTTTATGACTTAAGGCTATGTTCCTTGATTTGAGAATTGCCATAAGTTTATTTTTATCCCCTTCCGGGGTATCCTCATCTTCCTTCTCAATCCACTGCCATCCAACCCCTTCCTCTAAAGGGGAGATATAGTTGATTAATAGGGGTTCTCTATGTGACTCAAGGAGGTTTTGGGTGGCACCAAAGTCATGGATATTTTCAATTGCCTTATACCCACCCCATGAATCAGACCAGAACGGGGCTTTATCCCCAGGCCCCATGTTCCAAGTAAGTCTGTCAAAAATAATCCTCCTGCAATCCAACATGAAATGCCATAGGCAGGACCCTTTGGGAGGATTACTTTCTCTGAAGATTTGGATAGGATTCCCTCCACTAAGGTATTTGTGGTACAACAGTCGTGCCCATTTGAGATGGGGGGTTTTGAACATTCTCCAGACCAACTTGGCACTCAAGGCTCTGCCCTGATCATGGAGGTTTTTAATGCCTACTCATCCTTCTTCTTTAGGTTTGCATATCTTGTCCCTAGATATGAGTGATATTTTTTGGTTATCATTAGCACCTTGCCAAAAGAAAGTTCTGAGATGCTTGTTGAGCTCGACAAGTTTGGAAGAAGATAGATGTTGACAAGAGAGTTGGTAAATGGGCATAGTTGACAGGACCGATCTGACCAAGGTTGCTCTACCTGTAGATGAAAGCCATTTTCCTTTCCAAGAGTTAATCCTAGACTTGATTTTATCCACCAAGTTGTCCCATAATTTTGAAGGTCACCTTCCCTTGTCAAGGAAAGTGCCTAGATATTTACAAGGAAGAGCTCCTTGACTGATCTCTAAGACATTGCAGATCTCCTTTCCTAAAGAGGGGTCTATATTGAACATAAGAACTACAGATTTAGCCAGATTTGCCTCTTGACCCGAGGCTAACATATAGGAATTGAGGTTGCCTTTGAAGGCACTCGCTTCCCTCGCACTTCCTTGACCAAAAAGCATCATGTCGTCAACAAATTACTGGTGGGTGAAGGGAGGGAGGCCACTGGTAATGGGGATTCCTTGGATCCATCCCTTCTCTTTGGTCTTAGAGATGGATCTTCCTAGGGCTTCAGCCATGATGATGAAGAGGAAGGGGGACATAGGATCTCCTTGCCTGAGCCCTCTCGAGCTGCTGAAGAAACCCTCCAAGGAACCATTAACCAAAACAAAGAATTTAGGGGTGGATATAAATTCAAAGATTAGGTTAATCCAGGATTTGGAGAAGCCAAAGGCCTCCAAGCATTTACATAGGAAGCGCCAGTCAACTTTGTCATATGCTTTACTAATGTCTAATTTGACTAGCATGCTTGGGGCCCCGTTGAGCTAGACTGAATGAATAGCCTCTTGGGCTCTAATAACCCCATCATAGATTGATCTGTCTACTACAAAGATGGTTTGTTCTTCACTAATGATAATGGGGAGAAGATTCTAGAGTTTGGCTGCTAGGGTTTTGGTTAAGAGTTTATACAGGGTGTTGCAAAGGGCTATTGGTCTGAAGTCATTGAAGCTTTCAGGACTCTCTTTTTTGGGGATGAGAGCGAGGAAGGTATTGTTGATTTCTTTGAGAATCTTACCAAAGTTCCTCATGCCTTCTAAGGCTTATGTGATCTCTGTCCCTATAAAACCCCAGCATTTTTCAAAAAAACTGGTGGGGAAGCCATTCAGGCCCGGAGCCTTATCCGGATTCATCTTCATAAGGGTAGATTTAACCTCCTCCTCATAGAATTTCTTTAACAGGACTTTATTGTGGTCATCGTTAATGAGTTTTGGAAGACTCTTGATGATATTGAGCTAGCCTCTAAGGTTGGAGCCTTCAGTATTGTTTAAGATTTTATCAAAGAACCTTACTGCCTCAGAGGCAACATCATCTGGTTCAGACAGGATGGAGCCCTGGCAATTCTTGATTTTAGAAATTTGATTAACGCATCACCTCTGCTTGGTACTATTGTGGAAAAACTTGGTATTTCGGTCCCCATCACTCAACCAAGTCTCCCTGGATTTTTGTTTCCAGAAGATCTCTTCATTTGACAATATCTTTTCATACTCAGAGAGTAGTGCTTTTTCCTTAAGGAAGAGATGTTCATCCATCCCCTTCTCTAGAACCTCAATGTTAACATTCTTAAGATCATTTTCTATTAAGAGTTTTTTATCAAAAATATTTCCAAAATTTATCCTATTCCACTCTAGGAGCTTCCTTTTGATAAGCTTTTTAACTTGCTTGCAACAATAAACATCTTCGATCCTGAGAAAACAGAGCTACTCCACCAATTCTCAATAAGGTTTAAAATGTTATCATCTTTGAACCACGTGCTCTCAAATTTGAAGGGGCATTTTCTAGGGGAGTGGTTAGATAATAAGTTTAGTTGGAGAGGGAAATGGTCAGATCCTGATAAAGGGAGAGGCTCTGCATCCAAGGTGTAATTAAGCTCTGAGAGCCCCTCTGGATAAAGAACCTATCTAATTTTTCAGCAATGTTACAGAAATGAATCCTTTTGTTGTTCCAGGTGAAGGCATTCTCTGCCATCTGGATTTCCAACAAGGAATTCCTATTAATCCAATGATTGAAATCTGCAGCCGCTGGAGGGAGTTTGTTGTTGCCTCCTCTTTTGTCTTCTATCTTAGTGATGGTATTGAAATCTCCACCAATGATGCATACATCATTTGGGAAACTTCTAAGGAAGGACTCAAGTTCCATCCACACCCTAGCCTTATCCCTATTCTGGATAGGGCCATAAACGTTAATCAATTTGAATCTTAGGTTATTTTTATAGCTTACTACTTCTCCTCCTATCCAATTATGCTTAATCTCTAGAGATGTAAACGAGATGAATCTAGAGTCCCAAATGATAGCTAAGTCCCCTGAGGCCCCTATGGCAGGGGAATGCTTGATCTGTCTTACGCCTAGTTTTTTCTCAAAAAGGACAATCTCAAAGGAGTTCATTTTAGTTTCTTGGATTAAAATTATGTCTGGTTTAGAATCAGAGATGCAGCACTTTAATATGTGTTGTTTGTTAGGGGCATTCAAACCCCTAATATTCCATGTTATGATTTTCATGGCTCTATGGGGAGGAACTTCCCCTCCCCTGCATTAAAAAGAGTAGATATTATAGACTGACCCCTTGCTTCTCCATCTTTTGATCTTAGTTCAGCAAGGGATCTCCTACCTCTTCTTTTACTGAGTTTAGCACAGTCAGGAGAATATTTACTTCTTTCAGTGCTGAGAATGCCAAGAGTGTTGGGAAATTCATTTTCTAATTTATCTAATGCTATAAAGAGTTCATCTATTTCTAAGTTGACTCTGGCAATATCCACTAGATTTTTTATGAGAGATCCCTTTATCTTTCCAATTACTCATCATCACAGATTTCATCAACCAGTTGATCCATAAGGTTGTTTACTACTTCTTCCCCTACAAATTTGGCAATGATGTTAACTTCCCTGGCCATTCGATCACTCTCATATTCTACAATTGTATCAGAAACATCCTTCAAATGTGGAGTGCAAACCCCTGCCTCCTCAAAGCCCTCCATACTCGAGACTTGAGAGATTGATTGACCTTGCAAGGATGCCATTCCTGGTACCAGGGAACGCCTATTCTTCTTCATTGATTGTGCAAAGGAGGTTAGTTCCATTAAAGGGGGAGGCCTCAAGGGACTCAGCCTCAGGTGGGATGAGAGAGCTAGATGATGACATAAATGTCAGTCTGAGCTACCCCTTCTGAGGGAACAGATCACTGATTTCACCTTCTTCCAGGTCTCGATCCCTAAGCCATGATTCAACTATAGGTGGATTAATAGTTGGCAATGGAGGAAGAGGGGAATGAGAGGTCTTAACAGGGGAGCTCTGAGGACATAGGTCCATAGTGAGATGATTAGGGTTAATATTAGTCTTATAGCCTTCTAAGGTAAAACCCCCTCCTTCCACAAATTTGAATGGGGCGCCATCATACTTGAGAAACGATTCAGGGAAAGGTTTCTTAGAGGGGATCTTCCTTGGAATAATATCTTTGAAAGAGCCATTATAAAAGGGTAGTTCTAGCGTTAAACAAACATTATCGCATTTGAGAATTATGGGCTCTAAAGATTTAATGTTAATATTCATGTTAACGATCAAAAGCTGGTTAAAGAAGCTAAGGGCTGATTTCTTAACTTCCACAAATTTACCTATTTTGTTGCCTATTATTTTTTAAAAATCATTATTTCACAATTCTACAGGAAATTTATCAAGTGAAATTGCTCTCTTAACCATGCAGGAATTAAATTGAGATGGAAGAAAGAGGGGTTGCCATTCCCAGCAATCAAACCCAAGACCCTTGAAAGATAATATGTCCTCGTTTAGCATAAAATTTCTCAAACCTTGATTACCACATTCAATAGCTAAGAAATTATCAGGAAGGATGTCAATTTTTACCTGGTTATTGAAAGAAGATGACAACCAGTTAGCAATTAGTTCTAACGGGATCCCCTAACCTTTCCATCGAGCAAAGATCATTCGATCGTTGCAATGCATTTGATACCTGGCCTGAGTATGGGTATCAATTTCAATGACCAGCCCGTTAGGAGTAGCTGGAGAATTTGAAGGTAAATCCGTCATAGGATGCTT
Organism: Cryptomeria japonica; assembly: GCF_030272615.1. NCBI lineage: Eukaryota > Viridiplantae > Streptophyta > Pinopsida > Cupressales > Cupressaceae > Cryptomeria > Cryptomeria japonica. The sequence goes on from NC_081415.1 coordinate 279,440,438, forward strand.
AACTTCCTTTGAATTGTAATGATTCATGAGAGAGTAACAGCATGGGGTTTCCATACCCTTTGATAATTTACCCAAGGGTTTTCGTGGAGGAAAAATATGGCGAGCAGAGGAGCTATTTGACTGGTTAGGTTTTACAAACACTCCTCCTGACAATGATTAGAATTCTGCTTGTGGCAATTTGGTTGCCCTAATGCCCTTCTATTTCTATGGCTCACCAAATGCCAATCCCGATCCCAGCCCTTGCAAAGAGGAGGGGAATCCCTAACCATTTCAACCAGAGAGTATTTTGTTTTTGCAAAGAAGGCCTCTTGTTCGCAGGTCCGTGATATGACCCTACCAGGTTCCTCAGTCAAGGAGTCATTAGCAAAATAGAGAAATAGTTTGCAAAGCCTTTGTAAATTCCCCACAATAAATAAGAATGCCCAAAAATGGATGTCGATGCATTGCATCGGTTTTACGCTCGCAAAGCCATCGCATTCCTCATTGCTTTTTAATGATTTTATATTATTTTCTTTTATAAAATATTAGTTTATTCACTATAGCAGTTTTTATGGCTCATCGTGACGCATTCTTATCTTTAGATCGACTTTTTTTTCCAATAGATTCAATGCCACTTGCAACAGTAGACATAACATGCTTAATTGATTCATCTTTTTTGTTGGTTTCATAAAGATGCCTATTTTTTCATCACTTTTCTCATTTTCCACATTCTAATCAATTGCATCATTAGTTGACATTGAATTGCAAGTTTTTTTCCATTAAAAAAATCTTTCTATATTCTATTGGCATAAGCTCATTTGTCTCCAAAACTCTTAACAAGAAGATTATCCAAAACTTTTTTTTTTTTTTTATAAAAAAAAATTCATGATCATCTTCAACAATAGGAGGATTTTATTTTTCACCATGTTCATAAGGATTTTCACTTTCAACATTCAAAGGAATATCATCTTCACCAACACAAGGGTTTTTATTTTCAATATCTCTATTTTGTTTCATTTTGTCATGAACAATATCAATCTCAACATTGCTATATCCAGCTTCTAGTAAATCATCACCATGAATATTATCTGTAATCACATTATCCATGTCTTTCAAAGAAGAATTTGAAGATATACCTAGATAATTTGAAGATGTACCTAGATTAGAGGATGTAGTACCTGGATTAGTCTCCATAATCATATTATCTTCCACATCAACATCATCCATAATTACATCATCTACATCCATCTTATCCCCCAAGACATCATCTCAAGAATGTGTGTCTCTTCCATTGTCGTGGATCCAGAAGCATCAAGATTATTCATTTGTCGAATCCTCATTCTTTTATCTCTTTGGCATTTGGCCTCCTCCTCTCTTTGTGCTTGAATTTCCTTTGTGGTCATGTTCCTGCTTTGTTTCTTCTTTTGACGTTGTTTAGATCCCATGACTAAAAAATTATGCAATGTTTGACACCTTCAAAAAATGGATATAAAATTTCAACAAAAGAGAATCCACAAGACAACTAGATTATAAAACAATGCATAAAAAGCCATACAAAAAGACATGTTATAAAATTAAAAATAATTACTATATATACCAAAAAAATGGGATCTTGTATCCTAAATGGGATCTTGTTTAGTTTTGAAATGGGATCCCATTATATAAATGTTTTTTTAAATTATTTTAAAAAACAAAATGGGATCTCATATCCTAAATGAGATCCCATTTGTAAAAAAATCAAATTTCGGCCTTGTATCTCCTTCGGATTTTGGTTTGGCAAATGGCTTGGAGCTGGTTTGACCTACAACTTGAAGGCCAAATCAATCTCAATACAAAATAATGACTTCAAAAATATATCTGAACATCAAATTTGCAAAAAAAATTAAAACAATGTAAACCTATTACAGTAGAGACTGTCTAGATTCCATTTTTAATTTTTAAAATAATTTCTAATGAAAGAGGTCCGTAAACTTGAAATAAAAGGGTTTGTTAGTTTTTTAATACCTTTTTTGTATTCAAGTTTTTTGAAAAACAAATTATATGACATCAAACTAGAGACAATTCTATACAGTTAAAAAAAAGGTTAAATTTATGTCAAATTATGCTTGTCGTACACGAGGGTTTTTCAAAACAACAATTTTTATTTATTTTTGGATAAATAATGGGCCATTGGCCAAATAATTTCATTAATTAAAAGAAGAGTTACATAATTTACAACTTGATTTAGTGTGGGCACTGATATGAAAGAATCAGGCGAAGAAAACCTCTGGTCTTTCCCAAGGAAATTTATTCCTGGATTAAACTAAACAATTACAAAAGGTGGCAAATGCCAATAAGGAGCTTATACATTTGAGAAATTGCTTTAAATACATCGTTTCTTCTTAGAGCAGGGTATAGAATCCTTTCCCAAATCGGAGCCATAACATCGTAAGCCCGATTTAATCCACCTACCTGCAGCTTTTTCCTTTTCAAGGTTATGTATATATTTTCTTTACTACAGATTAGCAATTCTAATTTCTTTCTTTCAAGTTGTATGTTAAGATATACTGATCTCTAGCCTTTTCATATCAAGCAGTCTTTTCTCTGTTGATTAACAAAAAAAATCCACTTTCCTCTCTTTCTTCTCGACCCTCCAATGCTAATTGGTTTGTCTTTAGGAGATCTGTGTATTCTCAGTTTTGATCTCGCTATATTTTGTGCGTCTCTTTCCATTTTCTTCGACTCATGGTAGATATTGACTATGTTGAAGTGGGCAAGGAATTATTTTGTCATGTTTCCAGTGCTAGGGTTGATAGGAAGTTGCAAGCCCGACGCAAACAAGTGGTAGGGTTTGATTTTTCTTGATGGGCACTCACATGTTTGTTATGAATTTTATTTTTGACTTGTTCTTTAGATACTCTTAAGTTTGGATTAAACTAGAAATTGATTTATTATGGAGTGGTTTTCTAACCGTGTGATGAGAACAATAGTTTAGAAGGTAGATCTGTATGGAAGTAAGGAAAATAAGGTAGAGGAAGTAATGTAGAGGATATCTATGAACAGACTAATGATTGGCAAGGTAGAGGAAGTAAGGAAGGAGACCGAGGATATCTGGAGGGAAAAAAAATTAAATGATCCTTTGTACAAAGATGCAGTGAATCTCTTTTAGCCGAAAGAGAGGCAAGATGTTTCTGAAAGATGCAATGAAGCCCTCTCAGCCGGGAGATGGATGGTTATTTCAGTTTTAAATATTTCATGTACTTTTAATATTTGTGTTTCTGCATTAGCTGGTCTGTTGTCAATGAGAGAATAGATTCAGATTTACCTTGCTCAAGTTGAGTCTTGAATTTTCTTTCTCTCTTAGGCCTTCCGGCAAGAAGAGGATATGATTTTGCCTTCTTGCTCTGTTGGGCTCCACCGGATTGTGGATTCCTCACCACTCTGATAAATTCTCCTTTCTTCTTTGTCTTTCTTGCTTCCTCCTCAGACTTTGTTTTAGAAGCCACCAGAGATAATGCAACATAAGTCCTCTTGGGCTTCTCTTTCTGCTTTAACACACCTTTCCTGGATGGGATAGGTCTTGTAGATTGTGCCACCAGAGCAGGAGCAGACTTGGTCTCTTTAGGTTTCACCTTGGAGGGAACCGGATCAACCTTAGGTTTCCTGGTTTCCTCTTTGGCCTCTTTCTACGCATAAATTTCCCTTTCTTTCTTCACCTCCTCCCAAGTAAAACCAATCTGAACTGCCACCTCCTCAACCATATTTGTGAATTTTCTCTTCCGAACAGGTGCAGTGAATTGCATATGCAGACTAAGATCCTTTTCCTTGAAAGTACCAAAACTCTCTTTCTTGGGATCCACCGATTGACTCAGAAGATGTTGGGCATATGCCTCAAGAGTAACAGAGTCAACTTCATACCCCATGGGCATGATCCATACTATTCTAGGTTCCACATCTTCTATCAGAAACCGATCCTTGTCGACCATGAAGCATATGGTTTTCTCATACTTTCCAACTATTTCCTTAGGAATTATCTCTCTGCTTTTAATTACATCTTGGAAGGATTTAAAGTATCCCCAGAGAGAAGATATTCTCATTGTTTCATCACCAATTCCCCACAATCCTTCTTTGATATGCATGGCCACCGATCTATCATAGGCCCATTGGACCTTCCCTTTCACACTGGGTATCTCATTCAGGAAGTATAAAGCCAAGAAAATAAGAAGTGTACCATATTTGAATGTGTTCTTTTTATCCTGTTTGATCTTCTTCAAATTACTCAATACCTCATTAAAGAGGGTTGAACATAGGTCATACCTAATGTCTTCCTTCAACATCTGATATGCAGAGTAAATGGTAGTACCAGAGACAGAGTTGTACCTGCTTGACTAGTAAACCTTCTAACCAACCACCATCGATTCAAATTTCACATCATTCTCCATAATATCGTTTATGGTCATTGCTCTACTATCAAATTTGGAACCTGAGGTGGCTATCACCTTATCATTCAACACTTTCCTTAGATTAAGCACATCATCGGCTTTGGCTATGCATGTCATAGCTCGATTTGCCTTCTTGGTGATCTTGTGTGGTTTGTCAAGCCATATAAACTCATCATGAACACAACTAAGAATATATCAGATCCATTATGCTTCATCAAACAACGGAAAATGAACTCTTGAAGCACCTTGTAGTTGGGTTTGAGATTGCCCAAACCATCAGCCAAATGCTTGTTGTATAGGTCTAACATATCAGCATTACCAAGCTCCTCAAGATCACAGTGGATGTAAGTCCCGATATCTTCATTATGAAGCACTTTGTAGGAAACCGATGAAAATGCACCTTTCGGATCATCCTCAACCAACCTGAAAGGGTGTTTCTTGAATACAGGTCGGATCTTGTCCTTAATATTGACCACCAAAGGGGTAGCAACACCAGAAGATGAATCCATTTCAAATGCTAGGGTTTGCGGAAATAGAAAGCTTGAACAAATAAATACCTTGATTCACAACCGGGCACTGAAATTCACTTTGGAGTTGTTGAAATCGTTGTTGAAATTGCCAAATCACTTTGCTCTCTTCATTACACTATTCACCTGATCGCATTGTGACAAATGATACTTTGAAATGCACTTTTATCCCTCAGAAACTTAATTTTCCACTGCAATAAATGCTACAACCAATTACCATGATTTTCATGAAGTCGTATATCGGAGCACCAAATCATCTCTGAAACTTCCATATAACTTTTTCACATATGATCAAAGCCTTCTGTAACCTTCTGGAATCGATTGTAGACCATTGAAGAGGGGGTTCTTAGAATCTGCATGAAAAGCTCCCCCTAAGGCATAAAGCCCTAGTTACCGATGAAGATCTTACACCGGATTCAGGTGCAAACCCATTGTCAGCTTTAGATTCAGCTTTTCTAATCCACATCTTATCATGTTTGTTTCTGATCTCTTCTACCTTCCCTTTTCCCTTCTCATCTAATTTGTTTTTGCCTACTGAAGAATTGTTCTTGCTTTTGTAGTACTTTGCAATGTGACTGGTTTTGTTGCATGCATGCTAAACAACATTATTCTATATAGGTCTGAAGTTCATCTGATTTGGTCTTGTCCTACACTAGTTAGAGATATGTCCAAACATCCCACAAGCATAGCATCTCTTGTTCTAGAAGTTATTCATTACCACTCTACACATATTTGACTTGTGACCAAAATTATTTCATATGAAACACTGACCGGTAAAAGTAGGAACATTATTCATGTTTTTCATTCCATTTATCATCCTACTTTTGCATAGATTTTCCATATGACCAAACTTATTGCAAGTAAAGCATCTACCATATAATTTATGAGCATTAGGTTGTCTTACTAGAGGGTTCTTTCTCTTATTTTGATCAGGTTTTGCATTACCTTGACCAGATCTAGAGGATTCACCTTTCTCAAATCCAAGTCCTCGTATGTCTTTTTCGTGTCTCTAAATTTCTAGGATCTCATCAAGCTTTGTTGAGCTTTCTTCGAGTTTGTCTTTGTATTCATTAGCAGTAGCAAGTTCATCTCTTAAGGTAGTAATCTATCTTTCAAGTTCTTGAACATTATTCCTTGATTGTGTCAACTCAAGCTTCAACTAATCATTCTCATAGGTAGGCCTAAAGCATTCATCAGCTCTTTCCTTCAATGATTGTGCTAGACTCTCTTCATTTTTATTCCGATCCTCAATCTCCTTAGTCATCCTTATCACAATGGATTGCATCTCATTCTTCAAAGCAGCATTCTCTCTCTCAAGCATGTTAACTTCATCAACTTTATCCTGGTATTCCATGATCTAATATTCTTTCTCCTTCAACTTGTCCATCAATTCCTTTCTTTTCTCTCTAGAGATGTTCGCTTGATCCTTTGGGTCTTTAATAAAATCATCATCAGCATTTTAGGTTTTTCTTCAAGGTACAGATATCATTTCTAGCCGCATCAAGATCCTCAAGTGCCACACTGAGTTGTCTCTGAAAACCAGAATCCATTGAATCAATCTCCTGGACCTTCCTCAAGCGGTTAAACTTCCTCAGCGAAACTAAGCTCTGATACCAAGTGTTGGAATCAAGGATCACTGAGATTGGGGGGTGAATTAGTGATCTGTTGGTTAGCAGATTTTCAAATGTAACTTTCAACCACTGGATGCAAACACTTAAAATTGAAATGTTGAAACATGAAACAAACAACCACAAGATCATAACACCAATATTTTTACATGGAAACCCAAAATAGGAAAAACCACGATGGGATTTGAACCCACAATATTATTCTGTTGCAAGGTGTGTGCCCTTGGTCTCCTTGTGTTGTGCAGTGCAACGCTTGGGTTTGTGACATGGCTTAATCGCCTCATGTGGATTCTATAAGTCTAGTGGTTGTATCAAGCATTAACAAGTCAATCTTTTGGTGCAATAACAACCACACTTTTAACAAGTGGTATCAGAGCTTGGTCAAAGGTTCAAACCCCTCACTTGTGCTGGGGGGATTGTTGCAAGGTGTATACCCTTGGTCTCCTTATGTTGTGCAGCGCAGCGCTTGGGTTTGTGATATGGCTTAACCGCCTCCTATGGATTCTATGTCTAGTGGTTGTATCAAGCATTAATAGAATGATATTTTGGTGCAATGAAAACCACACTTATAACATATTCCACTATGGCCAATAGCAAAACAACATTACAAAATGGGAATGCACAGGCATTCAGGCACACTACCTAGAGCTCACTGCTCAATTACAATAACCCGAAAGGCTACAACCCTCAGAGAAGTCTCACTGACTTACAAATTAGTTACAGAGATGAATTACAATGAATGAACTCTGAGATAGCATCTATAATGCCTGGATGAGTTTCAGTTAAGTATTGAATACACTGACTAGATTACCTTCGCTATTATACTTTGTTCTTCCCTGTACATTATCTCAGTCAACTACCGGATCAAGAATGCACACGTGAAACTGTGCCAAAATGGATTCTCGATCACCTCTCGCTTGCATACAATCGCATCATACACCAAAAAGATCATCAACAACAAACTTTTATACCGGCACCCACAAAATAGATCATTTACCATGTCGATCTGAAAGTATAACGTGTAGTCACATGTCATCTTGATCGGATCACCCAAGATAAATGCAAATCACCAAAACAATAATAGAATGATGTGTCTAAGTCGGCCCAATCATCCCAAACATGATTCAATGCACCGCAATCATCGGAAATATTCTAAACCCAAAAATGCTATGTTCATCTCGGAATATCGATTAACAAGCTACTGGTTAACACGGTTCCAGATAAGAAAAATAATGACCATCGGATCGAATCTCTATGAAGAGTTGCCATCAATGACAACCCTAAACCAATAACCAACCACCAGAAACTACCAGAAACCACCAGATGAGTGTCAATTGCCAACATCATATAGTGTCCAAAGGGGTGATATGGTGTTGGTATGGGTCATATAGTGTCTTGAGAGGTCATATGGTGTCATTGGGGGTCATTTATAGGGTCCTAAGGGGCCACACATGTGTTAGAATACCATATGACCCCTTTAGACACCATATGACCTTTTAGGACATCATATTGTCCTGAGGGGTCATATGGTGTTCTAAAGGGTCATGTGGTGTCCTAAGGGGTCATGTGGTGTCATTAGGGGTCATATGGGATCCTAAGGGACTAGAACACCATATGACCCACTAGGACACTATATGACCTGTTAGGACATTATATTGTCATAAGGGGTCATATGGTGTCCTAAGGGGTCACATGGTGTCATAAGGGTTCATATGGTGTCATTAGGGGTCATATGGGGTCATAAGGGACCACACATATGTTAGAACACCATATGACCCTTTAGGACACCATATGGCCCATTGGGATATCGTATGGTGTTCTAAGGGGTCATATGGTGTTGTTTGGGGTCATATGGGGTCCTAAGGGGCCACACACGTGTTAGAACACCATATGACTCCTTACGACACCATATGACCCATTAGGACATCATATTGTACTAAGGAGTCATATGGTGTTCTAAGGGGTCATATGGTGTTCTAATAGATGTGTGGCCCCTTAGTTACCCTTATGACCCCTAATGACACCATATGACTCTTAAGGACACCATATGACCACTCTAAACACCATATGAATGTCCTAAGGGGTCATATCATGTACTAGGATGTTAAAGGGGTCATATGGTGTCATGAGAGGTCATATGGTGTCCAAAATGGTCATGTCATGTACTAGGATGTTAAAAGGGGTCATATGGTGTCCTAAGGAGTCATATAGTCTTCTAAGGGGTCATATGGTGTTCTGAAGGGTCATATAATGTCCTAAGGGGTCATATGGTGTTCTAAGGGGTCATATAGTATCCTAAGTGGTCATATGGTGTCATTAGGGGTCATATGGGGTCCTAGGGGGCCACACGTGTTAGAACACCATATGACCCATTAGGACATCATATTGTCCTAAGGGGTCATGTGGTGTCCTAAGGGTCATGTTGTTTACTAAGATGTTAAAAGGGGTCATATTGTGTTCTAAGGGGTCAAATGGTGTCCTAAGGGGTCATATGGTGTTGTTAGGGGTCATATGGGCTCCTAAGGGGCAACACATGTGTTAGAACACCATATGACCCCTTAAGACACCATATGACCCCTTAGTATGGGGTCGTATGGTGTCCTAAGCAGTTATATGGTGTCCTTGGGGGTCATACGGGGTCCTAAGGGGAGACGCATGTGTTAGAACACCATAAGACCCCTTCAAACACCATATGACCCCTTAGGACATCATATTCTCCTAAGGGGTCATATGGTATCCTAAAGGGTCATATGGTGTCCTAAGGGTAATGTCATGGACTAGGATGTTAAAAGGGGTAATATGGTGTCCTAAGGGGTCATGTCATGTCTACTAGGATGTTAAAAGGGGTCATGTGGTGTCCTAAGGGGTCATATAGTGTTCTAAGGGGTCATATGGTGTCTTGAAGGGCCATATAGTGTCCTAAGGTGACATATGGTGTTATGAGGGGTCATATAGTGTCCTAAGTGGTCATATGGTGTCGTTAGGGGTCATATAGGGTCGTAAGGGGCCACACATGTGTTAGAAAACCATATAACCCCTTAGGATACCATATGACCCATTAGGATATCATATTTTTCTAAGGGGTCATATGGTGTCCTAAGGGGTCATGTCGTGTACTAAGATGTTAAAAGGGGTCATATGGTGTTCTAAGGGGTCATATGGTGTTGTTAGGGGTCATATGGGCTCCTAAGGGGCCACACATGTGTTAGAAAACCATATGACCCCTTAGGACACCATATGATCCATTAGGATCCATCATATTGTACTAAGGGGTCATATGGTGTCTTAAGGGATCATGTCATGTACTAGGATGTTAAAATGGGTCATATGGTATCCTGAGGTGTCGTATGGTTTCCTAAGGGGTTATATGGTGTCATTAGGGATCATATAGGATCCTAAGGGGTGACACGTGTTAAAGCATCATATGACCCCTTAGGACACCATATGACCCATTAAGACATCCTATTTTCCTAAGGGCTCATAAGGTGTTCTAAGGGGTCATGTCATGTACTAGGATGTTAAAAGAGTTCATATGGAGTCCTAAGGGGCCATGCCATCTACTAGGATGTTAAAAGGGGTCATATGGTGTCTTGAGGGGTCATATGGTGTCGTTAGGGGTCATATGGGTTCCTAAGAGGCCACACATGTGTTAGAACACCATATGACCCCTTAGGACACCATAAGAGAGTATCAAAAAGGATAAAAGGGGACAAAGGGAGAGATCTACTAAAACAATTTAAGGGTGGAAAGAGAGAGAGGGAGAGAGAGAGATGTACTAGGATGTCTCAAGGGGCCCATGATGTACTAAGGGCCCGTCTTATGTAATAGGGTGTCTTAAGGGGCCTGATATGTACTAAGGGGTCGTATGATTTGTCTTAATAGGTCCTAGGGTGTACTAAGGGGTCCTAGGCATCTTAAGGGATCCTAGGATGTCCTAAGATGTCCTAAGGGGTGGTATGATGCCTTAAGATGTACTACTTGGGGTCCTAGGTGTCTTAAGGGGTCAATAGATGTCCTAGGATGTACTAAGGGATTGCATGAGTCTTGGTAGCTCTTAGGATGTACTAAGGTGTTGTATGATGTTTTAAGAGGTCCTAGGATGTACTAAGGGGTCCTAGATGTCTTAAGGGGTCAAAAGATGTCCTAGCATGTGCTAAGGGGTCCTATAATGTCTTAATAGGTCCTAGGATATATTAAGGGGTACTAAGTGTCTTAAGGGGCCATAGGTGTCTAAGAGGTCCTAGGATGTACTAAGGGGTCCTAGGATAAAATGTTAATATCTAACTATACATGAATAACATTTATACATAACATTGAAAACATCTAGAATGTATACATAACATTTAAACATATCAGAAAGAAATTTAAGCATTTAAGCATCTAAGTAGGTAGGGAGAGAGAGATAGAGAGGCATATAGAGAGAAATAGAGGTAGGGAGGGAGTGAGGGGAGGTGTATAGAAAGAGAGAATACACAAAGAGTAGAGAGTTAAGGATGTGAGAGAGAGGTGGAGAGATAGATCTAGATTTTGGGAGAGAGGAGAGAGATAGAGAGAGGTAGAGAGGGATAGAGGAAGAGTAATATGGAGAGAGATAGGTCTAGAGCTTGAGAGAGATAAAGAGAGTGATAAAGAGAGAGCAATAAAATGTTGATGGGAGCCTACTAATTGCTGGATTTTGACTGTCTGAAAATTTGTAAGATCTAAAATTTAGAATTCACATTATAACTCCTAGAGATCTTAAACCACTCTCAAACATCCTACCAATATATACATGAAATATAACTTAAAGGACTTATACTTAAATGTTATATTTCATGTATATATATAGATTATTTTTAATTAAAAAAAACAATAACAAAAAAAAAGAAACGAGATCCCATTCTATTTTAAAACGGGATCCCGTTCTATTTTTAAAATCAAATCCCTTTTTCTTTTTTCTTTTTAATTATTGAAAGAAACAAAACAGGATCTTGTATCCTAAACGGGATCCCGTTTCTAAAAGAATTTGAATTTTGGCCCGGTTGTTCCTTCAAATTTTGGCTTGGGAAATGGCTTGGAGTGCCGACCCTTTGGCTTGGACCTGGTTTGACCTGCAACTTGAAGGCCAAATTGGTCTACATACAAAATAATAACTTCAAAAATATATCTAAACACCAAGTTTTCATAATTGTTTTAAACAATGAAAACCCATTACAGTAGAGATTGTCTAGATTCCAAATACATAATATTTTTTAAAATGGATCAATATTTTTATTCTTACAATAATTGCCAATGAAAGAGGTCTATAAACTTGAAACAACAAGGTTTTTTAGTTTTTTAATAAGTTTTTTGTCTTTTAAGTTTTTTGAAAAAAAAATTATATGGCATCAAACTAGAGACAATTCTATAAAGTTTTTAAAAAAATCAAAAAATGTTAAGTTTAGGTAAAATTATGCTTGTCGTACACGAGGATTTTTAAAAACAATGATTATGCCCAATAAAAAATTAACAAAAAAAAAATATGCAGATAAAAATTACAAAAAAATATCCTCATCAAAGGTGAGTGAGTTACAGCTCTTTTCCCAAAAGGATTCAAAAAAATACTTTCATTTAGGTCAAATTATGCTTGTCGTACACGAGCATGGTATGGCCCTGAAAAGTGACTTTTAAACTATAGTTTTTAGTAATGCCTATTCAAACTTAATTTTTAAGATTTGGGTATTAAAATAAATTACATATTTGGAAAGTATACTTTGAGCACTACATTTTCTCTTAAAGAATTTTTTCAAGATTCATTGTTTAAGTCCTTCAAATTTTTAGGTCAAATAGGAGGAAATATAAAAAACAAGGAAAACACTTCCACTTTTTGGCCAAAGAGTGGACTCAACTTCTTGCATGTACCCTCTAGTGTGGCAAATTTTACTCCTTTGCAACACAGTCTTTGGGTCTCCATCATGCTACCCTTCATCCTTTAGTCCTCCATATCCTATCCATATATAGCCATCTCCTTAATCCTCCATAGCCTATCCAAGCAATCTCTCCATCCTAACATCATTTTACCAAGTCTTGGTTCTCCCTTGTCATTGGTCCCAATCCATTTATCCTATAATTGCAATCCAATCCTATTGCATCCAATCATTTATTCTCCTCCCATCCTATCCAATCCATTTATGATCCCCATCAAACTGAGCTTTACCCATCAAATTTGAGTTTTTCCCATAAAATTTGAGTTTTTCCCAACCAATCTGAGCTTACCTAAATTTGTGCGTAATCCAAACACCTACCCACAAAGTGTTAACCAAATCCAAGCAGAGATCCTCTTAAGTAGTGTCTTGACCAGTCATCTCAATCTATGGCCTATCATCAATTTATCCTATCAATCAATGCCCATTGAGATGCATCCTTCCCATGCTTCACAATCTTATCCGAATTCATGTCCTACTTTTGGCAAGAGATGTTTATTGACCAAACAAGTGGTTTGCTTGAATGATCTTTTCACTTTGATTTTATTTTTTGTCCTAGGACCATACCTATTTATGTGGCCTTGATCATCCTATATCTTGGTACATCTGGGTTGGTGTTTTTGTGATATGGTATGTTTGTGGTTTGTCTTTTACAATCCAATAAGTCTCACAGTTACACCATTACGGGTGTTTGCAAACATGTGTACATTGAGAAAACCTATTTTCTAATAGTCTAGTCCATGCATAAGATATTCACAACATCCCAACTTTTATAGAGCTAGTGGTGTAGATAATCCTTTGCAATATCAAACCTAGGATTTCTCTTCACATAATGCATAACAACAATCCCATCCTCATCCACCTTCCATACACCCAATCATATCCTCTTTCATTCCATCTCACATTTTCCCCTAAGGCTTCAGTTTATTCACCTTCCCTACCCCTCCCCTTTTCCCCTTTCATCCTATAGTCCTATCCATTTCAAGAGCACACCCATGTTCTTGGAACGCACATGTCCTCTCAAGGAGGCATTCCATGGCTTTCTTGTTATCCTTCCTCAACCTGCCAATAACTAGGGGATCATGCTACTAGTCCTTATCTTTTTCTATACACCATGTTTTATTCTTCTTTGATATAACATCACTTCATGTTGCTATATCAAAGAGGGGTAAAATGTAGACACATAAAATTTACTAGATAAATATTTAATTGATTATCTCTTTATCACTTGATTGCTTTAATTAATCATATTATCCTATTATCACCCCTAAATTAATGAAATCATATTTATTTAATAACCTCCTTTTCATTCCTCCCAAAGTTTGATTTATCTTAATAAATCAAACTCAGCCCTAGGAATATTTCAATTTTATTCCTAATCCTAATTATCTAAATTAATTCATAATTAATTAGGTTGATTTTGTTATTCCTAAAAACTGACCTTTTAATCCCCTCATGAAGTTAATTAACCCAAGCCTAATCGTTGTTAATATTTGTTCTATTTTTAAATACTACAACACTCACCCAAGTCCTCTCACCCATCCACCTCCCCTTTGACAAGGGGTTCTCAAACATGTGTGAGAATTTCTCTTCCCCATGGAGCCACCCTACACCTTTCCATTTTGATCAATATGTCATAAACCCCCTTTTCCTATCCCTTACACTTTACCACAAGTGTTTCCACTTATCAATTTCATGGACTTCGCAAGGTTTTCTCACACATGTGTGAGCACACCTTCCCCTTTTCCCTATGATAGTTGTTCTTCCCAAGATGTACTCACACATGTGTGAGCACGCCTTGATCTCTCTTTCAATCTCAGCCATTGATCAACTTCCAATCTTAACCGTTCATTTCCAAGCCCCAAACTCTATAAATGCAAGCCTTCACCCATATCAAATCAATCAGTTCATTTTCATATCTTCATGTTGTCCATTTATCCAGTTATCCATTTATCCATTGATCCATTATGTTTCCCTCTTGAGAGCATAATCATTATCATATCACCCTCATCATGTCAAATTCCTTATCCACACATCCTTATCTTTTTATGCAAATGTGAGCAATCCACATTTCATCCCCATCTATCTCTCCCACTCTTCATTCGTCAACTTCAGAGCAACACAGTTCTTGAAGATGAGGAGGACAAGGAAGAGATCAATAGCAATGGGAGTGTCATGAGGGAATTTTTCTATTTGTTCATGCTTCTTACTTATGCTTTCATGTTATTCTTCCTTGATGATGCTTTCAAATGAATGGGTTTATATTATTATCTAATCTTGCTAATTGTTTGGTTGTATTACAAGTATAATAAAGTGTCTATGTAAAGCCTAGATAAAGTGAATCATCTATCCTCAATAGATATTTAACACTAAAAAGCTTCCAAGTAATGTATATGACTACTAAATCATCCAATAAATGCTTATAATAGCTAATCTCCCCTAAGTATCTCTACCAACCACCCTACACTATCCTCCATAAATAGATAATAAGCTTATCCACTACTCAGACTACACATAGCCCCTTTGACTAACCAATGACTATATGCTCTAATTCCCACACCTATAATCGGGTTGCCAACACCACTATTCTCTTCCTTCTTATTATACTACCAACTAATATCTTTGTACATGTGTGCAAACACACATGAAGGCAAGAAAAATTTGTGCCTATATTCATCATCTCTACCGCCATGTCTACCCAACTTATCATAGAGTACTACTTGATATTGTTAGCTAGTACCATGATAATAACAACTACCACCAAACCAAGGGTATAGACCAATATACACTCCCTATTAACATATCAATATATAATTGCATTCCTTGGATGGGTAGTTTAACTATCCCCACTAACCACTATAATGCTCTAGGCATATCCATCATGTGCCAATAGATCATCTCCCCTCAAATTAAAGTTCATATTATGTATTATACATCCTTTAATATCACTATCATCTCCTTATTAAGAGATGAATGTTGAGGTCTTAAAGTGCCAATGCTCTATTAACACTTCAAAACATATGCTATTTGCCTTGATTTTAGTCATCCACACTAAATCCAAAATTTAAATACCTTGTTCAATCTCTAGCCATCATCATTAAAAATTCACATCAACCCTACCACCATTGATTACCTCTATCAAGTCACAACCATAGGAAATCTCTACACACAAGCACACACAACCTAGTTAGCCTCATTCCAAAAACCTTGGCCAATTTCCTATTCTTACCCAATTTCCCATTCTTACCCAATTATTTTTTATTTCACTAACCTAATTATTTTCCCATCCATTAATGCATTTTTAATATCATTTACCGTTACTCGTCTTGTTTTCCTAACCATTGAATGTGTTTTATATCATGTCTAATAATTTCCTATCTTGTTTTCCATTCCATTTACCTATTTTTCATCTCATTTAACGATCTATCATCCTATTTTCACAATAATCTACCATTTTCTATCTTGTTTAATCATTTCCCTTCTTATTTTCCCATATATTTACTTATTTTCTCCACCTACTCATTTACAATCCCCTTTTCCATTCCATTTAAGCATTTTCAATCCTATTTACCCACCATTAAGCCATTTAAATCTCATTTCCATCTTATTTTCCCACCCATTTAACTAATTTTTTATGCCTATTTTCCACCTTAAAAATTTTTACACCCAAACCCTAACTTAACCATCTCGTAAAACCTGTTCTTTCACCTAACACCATCTTTCATGCTTCCTACCCATGTAATTAGACCATTCGTTGGTGCAGTTGCACCACCTTCCACTTGCACTTGCGCTTGTACCATATAATGCACTTGTTCCATGTGGACCATCACTTATGCCCCATAAAATATACGTATAGAAAATTCTGACATAAATTTTCCCCTATGTATGGTTGTGCTACCTAAATACATAGTTGTGCTAATTATGCAAGTGTAACACATTGTTTCACATGTTACACATGACTACAAGAGTCATTTGTGTATGCACCTAAAACTCATTTTGGCACATGTATGCACCTACATAAAAGCCCTTATAAATGCTAAAGAAAAAGCCAAATTAAATGTAAGAATAATAGATTCACATGAGGTCAGAGCATCACCACTCATTCTAGTACTCTCAATGATAATAATTGATTGACACGAACTTTATTTCTCCTTATCTTCTCCATTCATGATCTAGGGCTCCAATTATTCTATTCACCAGAGTCAAATTTACTCTTTTACCCTTTAACTCCTATTTATAAGTTTTTTTCTCCATTTTTTTTTACTTTAATGTTATCCTCCCAACCTCATTTCTACATTAAACCTTGCTTCACCTATCAAGAGCCCATCTAACTCCTATTTATAAGTTTTCTTTCAATTTTTACACTTCAATTTTATCCTCCCAACCTCATTTCTCCACCAAACCTTGCTTCCCTTATCAAGAGGCAATATAGGTCCTATAACCCTTCATATCCTCTCAAGAGGGTATTCATATCTCATACATTAAAATCTATATATGTGCAACTAAATTCTTAAATTTTCACACATCAAGATAAAACTAGACTTAGTTAATAACAAGACTAAACACAGTGAAAACTTAGATTAATTAAAGTTGTAAGGATTTTAAAATATTTATCTTAGATACATTCATAGAAAATGAGTTGGACATCCACAAATGTTGTCAAGAATATGGTTACCTAAGCATAATGAAATTTGAGATAATGACATTTATCACAATTTGAGGTCTAAGAACATTTGCTATGATACACACTCAAGTTTTAAAAGAAAACAAGATGCTTAGAATCACATACCATTTGAAGAAGTAAAACATACATAATACTTAAGAAGTGTAAAAAGAAATATTTAACAACTTGAATTCTAAACTACACTATTTAAATGTAAAAGCTAAAGATTTACAACTTCACAATTTAGAGGGCCTAACAAACCCTAACTAAATGAATACACAAAATGAATTATAATATGAATTCAACATAGAAAAATAAAACACGTTAATTAATAATAAACTGGCACATTAATTATATCTTAAATCAAATATGGACCCTTTTGGATACATTTGAAAATGGTCAGTTATCTCACACATATAGAGAAGGAAATAAATTAGTGGATTTATTAGCAAATATTGGGGTGTGACAATATTGAGGTTTTCTTCATGGTTCTTTCTCAGTATGCTTCTCGAATCAGGTTTTGGAAAACTCTTATTATATTAATATATATTTGTGGTATTCCACTTTTGCCAAAAAAAACTAACTTTAAACTTGCATTTACTTAATAACTTTGAGAAATCTTGTTTAGATAAGTGAATTGAAGGAGGCAAGAGGCTACACGGTTTTTTTAATTAAATTTTACCAATACTATAATACCAAATCCTTACTTTTGTTATAGACCATGGTACCACAACATCCAAAAAAAAACCTTTTTCTTGTTGATTAAATGTAGCATTTGATAAATAATTATTCTTTATCTTGTCTCTAATTTGCTTCAGAAGTGGCTCTTCTCCACATAAAATAGCACGCTCGTACTTATGACACCATAACTTACCATACCATCATATGCGTTGGATCATAGAAAACCGGGACCCACGCCCACCACACCGTTGTTGAATTTGACGGAAATCGTTTAATGTAGGAAAGTCTTTTGTACCTGCCTCGTGACTGCATCGTGCAACGTGCTCACATCGTAAAAAAAAATAAAGGGTGGGGTGAAGGTTTTAAAATGGGGGCCCCGCGCTGGTTTGCCAACATATTGGCGGTCCAGCACGAGTTCCCGTTTTAAACAATTTTATTTATATTTTTTATAAATTTTATTTAATATATTATATATTTAATTTAATAAATTTTTTATATATTTTTTATATATTTTTTAATATATATATTTTTAATTGTAGTTTATTTATATTATATTTTTTATTTTTTAATATATTTTATTTATTTTTTAATATATTTTAAATTTTATATATTTTATATATATTTTACTTAATAAATTTTAATTATATTTTTAGTAAATTTTTAGTACATTACATTAATGTATTTTATATATTATATTTTTTATTATTTAATATATTTTATTATATTTCTTTTATGTTTTTAATATGCATAAGCTTAGTCATGACATCAAGTATTTTGAAAATAATCAATAAATTTCTTCTCATCTTTGAATTCCTTCATGGAATTTCTTGTCAGGTTAGTAGTGATGTCTTCGTTGTCACTCATTGTTGCTCCAAAATCTTTGGTTGTGATGATTATATTCATTTATTTGAGGACATAATTAATATCATATATAAAAAAATATCATAAATACATCTTCATAGTTATATTTATTTGTGTAATGTTACAATATATAGATTTATGAATCTCACTTGTCATTATTAGTGAGGATGTCAAATCTTATAAAGGGATATAATAGAAAACTAAACCATGTTCTTATATAATAATTTAATCAATTGAACTTGTGATAGAAAATGATGATATTAATGATGCTAAAGAAATCATACAAAATAATATATTAAAATATTAATAAATTATCAAAAGAAAAAAAAAGAGATGACCCTCGCCATTTTAATTATACTTGAATAAAAATAGTGAAGAAAGTATGTTATTCTTCTATTTACTTTTAGCGCTAATTGCACTATTATAAAAATAGCAACAAAGTTGGTTAAAATTTGAAACACCAAGTTCATTAGTCATAACTAAATTTGTGCAGGTTGAAAAACATAATGTGTAGTTCAACCCGCAACTTATATTTATAATGAATTATGATCATAACCCTCTTTTGATGGTGACAATTATCCTTGAATGTGTCCTTATGTTCCAAATGTTTTGCAAAAGTTGACCTTAGGGTCTCTTTCCCACAACATCTTGCAAAGAGCATAACATTTTCTTAATAACATAAAATTTCAAGTGCCATCATTATCAATTTATACGTTTTAAAGTGAAATATTCTCTTTATCTAATGGTCTTTGGCCCTTAATACCTTATAAAGACCATAATACTGCATTAGTAACACAAAATTTAGTATTATTCTTTTTAATTTGTATAATTTTTAGAGAGGGATGCAATAAATCTATTAAAATTTATATAACTAATTCTCTTTTGTATGTGACAAAGGTGATAGAAACTTATTTCATGTATTCTATGCTCATGTTCTTTAAAATGAGGTCTCTAAAAAATCTTAGTGATTTGGGATTTTCTCTTTTTAAGTACCTTCAACCAATGTTTGGAAATATTAGAAAGGTAGGAATATTTCTTATCTTGAAACAAAAAAATTCCTTTATCCATATGTATCTAAATACTCATCCCTCTAAGGTAATCTAAGAGTGATAGTAAGGGATGGCCTTCCAACTTAGCTATCAATTGATAATCAACAGTTCTAACTTTTGTAGTATAATTGGGATCATAATTTATCATACACATAAGGACTAAGTATGTACATTGAATAAGACTTGGCAGACCACCAGTTACATGATCTAGGCCGCCTGAAAAAAAGTATTATACCATTCAAGTCATAGGTAATAGAGGTATGTTCACCCCAACAAAAGTGGAATGGAATGTGAAGAGGGAGTAGAATGTGAGAGAGAACCCTGAGAGAGAGAGAGAGAGAGAGAGAGAGAGAGAGAGAGAGAGAGAGAGAGAGAGAGAGAGAGAGAGAGAGAGAGAGAGAGAGAGAGCCCAAGTGAAAGAGGGAAAGAGAGGGAGGCTTAAAAGGATTAATAGAGTAAGGATTAAAAACAACGTGAAATTGTTAGCAGCAACAAAGAAGGAAGACTGAGAGGGGGGGTGAATCAGTCTTCACCGGATCTCAAACTAAATCACCAAAAATAGATCTGATAAACTGCAGTAACAACAAAGATAATAAAATTGAAAGAACAACACACAACACCAAAATTTTGATGTGGAAAACTCGGTTAAGGGAAAAACCACGGTGGGAACCTACCCACAATAAGATGATACTATGTAGTAGTATGTGAAAATATTACAATGGGGAATACATAGGCATTCAGGCACACTGCCTAGAGCTCACTGCTCAAAAGATAATGGCCTGGAAGGCTACAAACCTCAAGGAAATCTCACTGAATTACAACAAGATTCGAACTAGAATCGAGAAGGAATGAACTGCAATAATAGCATCTACAAATGCTTGATGACAAATTCTGGTTAAGCACAGTTGTCTGCCCTACAACACCAATCTCTCCTCAATCACAACACCAAAGGATAAATCACTTGCTCGCACATACTCTGATAATGCAGAAACAACATCGACACACAAATTACATGACAACATCACCTATTTATACAATTTATCAACCTTGACAACAAGGTCGGCTAAACCCTAACCCTCAACTCATAATTGCAAAATTACATCACACAATACAAAGATCAATGAATGGACCAATATAATTATTTACGTGAAATAACATGGACGTAATTCAAATTCCCAAACCCTCAACTCCACCGGAAATTACGCCAAAAATCAACTACAACACGCCACACCACCAGAAATACTGCATAACATGAAAATCATCACCAGTTCATAGAAACCACCAAAAACTCCCACAATGATCAATGTGGATCACCAAAACAAATAGGACACAACTAGGAGACACCAGAAAGCATGTTAGAATCATCAGTAACAGCTGCACCAACACTACTTATCAAATCTTCATATGTCAATGTCTAAAAGCTCAAGAACACAACCAATCAGCAATTGTCACGAAGAAAGATAACTTGCAAAGCACCAAATTGTGATCCATTTAAAATAAAGATACACAAGACCATCTCAAATAATATCCCAAAATCTCAGCAAAAGATCTGATCACACCAGAACATACTAGAGGAAATATTGAACTTTGCAAAACAATGATCAACAAAACAAAACTGCAACAAAATCAGATCATAAGATCTTCCCAAACACACCAGAGCAAATCACGGATATATGTTGACATCAATGACAATAACATATCCTAGCAGTAGCAATTACCAACAATATCCAACAATCTCCCCCTTTGGCATTGATGGCAACATATGAATGCGAAAAACAATCAATGCAAAGAAAGAAGATATCTCCAGCAAACTCCTAAGATCAAGATAGATAAAGCAGTTTTTCACATGATCTCTCTATCCCTTTGACAACAATCCCAAAGATCTCAAAACAGATAATCAAACTTGCTCTCCCCCTTTTAATATGAAACATAAATCTCTCTCCCCAAAACAGAAACATGAATCTCAGGAATCGCTCCCTCTAAAACACAGACTACTCCACCAGAGGAGCAGCACCGATTCACCAATCCGGAAAGAAGGATAAGACTTTTAAATCCACTGGATTGATGCAACTCAATGCATCTAGCTCTCATTAAGAGGGGTAGATACCCCCAACTTGTCTCTCAAATAGACAAATGTATCTGCGGGCAAAGGCTTAGTGAAAATATCAGCAATTTGTTCCTTTGTATATACATACTCTAGCTTTACCTTCTATTCACTGACTTGCTCTCTTAAGTAATGATATTTGATTGACACATGCTTAGTCTTTAAATGTTGCACCAAATTATTTGACATGTTGATAGCACTGGAATTATCACAGTAAATGATAGTAGGCTCATCATAGACAACTCTGATATCTTTCAACATTTGCTTCATCCAAACTATCTGAGTGCAATTACTAGCAGCAACAATGTACTTAGCTTCAGCAGTAGATAAGGATATTGAATCTTGTTTCTTACTAGCCCACGAAACCAACTTCTTACTTAAAAAGAATGCTCCACCGATAGTTCTCTTCTGGTCACCTACATCACCAGCCCAATCAACATCAGTGTAAGCACACAACATGAAATCATCATTCCACGGATACCACAAACCATAATCCACTGTCCCCTTCAAGTACCTAAATATCTTCTTCACGGCAGTGACATGACTCTCTTTCAGATTAGCTTGATATCTGGAAGCCATACACACAGCATGCATAATGTCCAACCTAGTCTGAGTAAGATATAATACTCCACCAACCATAGATCTGTACAAGCTCTGATTATCTCTAGGAGATTCATTATTTGTAGACAATTTACAACTAGTCACCATAGGAGCCCCAACCGATTTGGAGTCATCCAACCCAAACTTCTTTAGAAATCCCTTCACATACTTAGTTTGACATATGAATATACCTTTTCTAGTCTGTGCAATTTGCAAACCTAAGAAAAATTCCATCTCATCAATCATAGACATCTCAAATTCCTTATGCATATCACCGACAAACTTCATACTCAAGTCAACATCACCTCCAAAGATAATATCATCAACAAAGACTTCAACAATCGGGATGTTATCATTTTTAATCTTAAAATACAGATTATTGTCAGTAGCACCTATAGTAAATCCCAATTTCAATAAACATTTATCTAATCTAGCATATCAGGCTCTAGGAGCTTGTTTCAATTCATAAAGAGTTTTCTTCAGTTTACATACCATATCTCCATCATCTGATAATGAAAATCCATCAAGTTACTCAATGTAAACTTCTTCCTCAAGATCACCATTCAAAAAGGCAAATTTGGCATCCATCTGATATACCTTGAAATCTCTGTAAGCAGCATAACCAAGTAGCAGTCTAATAGCTTCAAGTCTAGCAATCAGAGCAAAATTCTCCTCATAATCAATCCCTTCTTGTTGTGAATATCCTTTGCAAACCAGTCTAGCTTTATTTCTTACCACTTCACTTACTTCATTCAATTTGTTCATGAATACCCATTTAGTACCAATAACATTCTTATCCTTAGGTCTAGGAACAAGCTCCCATGTGTTATTCTTTTCAATCTAATATAGTTCTTCTTCCATAGCTCTCATCTAGTTTTCATCTTTACAAGCTTCAGCAACATCTTTAGGTTCAACTTTTGAAAAAAACATACTTCTTCAGCAACTAACCTTCTTCTAGTAATCACACCTTTATTCTTATCACCAATAATCTGATTTTCAGAATGATTCAGTCTTACATACCTTGGAGTCTTCTAATTGTTCTGATTCTCAGGTTCCTAAACTTCTTCATGAGTAGAAGCAGCATCTGGATTAACAGTTTCTACCAAATCATTCTGCTTAGGCTCTTCAGTCTAAATAGGGGCTAGAACAATATGTTGACCATCATCATATTTGCATGCTTTGATCTCTTTTCCAATGTTCTCATCCACCATCACATTTGCACTTTCCACTATCTTTCTTAGTTGCTTGTTGTAGCACCAGTAGGCTTTTCTCTTTGTTGAGTATACCAAGAAGATTTCTTCATCACTTCTAGCATCAAACTTTCCTATATCCTCATCTCTCTTGATATAACATTTGCCACCAAATACTCTGAAATATCTCACAATAGGAACATGACCAAACCATAGCTCATAAGGGATCTTACCGGTATCACCTTTGATGTGAACTTTGTTGAATGTGTAAACAAAAGTGCTAACAGCTTCTCTCTAGTAGATCTTTGGAACATTCCCTTCAATCAACATAGTCCTTGCAGCATCCAAAATAGTTTCCACTTAACAACTCCATTTTGTTGAGGGGTTCTAGGAGCAAATAATTGTCTTCTAATTCCATGCATCTCACATAATGAATTGAACTCATTGGAACAAAATTCTCCACCTTTGTCAGATCTCAGACACTTCACCTTCAATCTAGACTCAGTCTCCACCTTTGCTTTGAATATCTTGAATTTGTCAAATGATTATGATTTATCCTTCAAAAAGACAACCCACATCATCTTAGAATAATCATCAATTAGCAGCATAAAATATCTATCACCCTGCACACTTCTAACATTTGTAGGTCCACATAGGTTAGTATGCACAAGATCTAGCAATCCATCAGATGTATACTATTTTCTCTTGAAATAAATCCTTGTTTTCTTACCCAACTGACATTCTGGATTAGCAGGTTTAACAATCTTAGGAAGATCTCTAACAACATGAGTAGAATTGATCATAATCATTAAATTAAAATTTACATGACACATTCTCCTATGCCACAACCAACTTTCATCAATCTAAGCAATCAAACAACTTTTCTCACCAACATTCAAATTAAAAATGTTACCTTTTGTCTTAGTCCCAGGAGCAATCTCTATACTAGAGGCATTTAAGATCTTGCATTTTCCATCCTTGAATTGTAGATCTTAACCTTTATCAACCATCTTTCCAACACTCAAAAGATTATGCTTCAAACCTTCAACATACAAGACATCATTAGTGTTATGCTTACCATCAAAAGAAATAGAACCTCTCCCACAGATCACAAAGGCTTTGTCATCTCCAAATATGACTATTCCACCATCATTCCTTTCCATGCTTACAAATTCCCTTTTATCGTTGGTCATATGATGTGACCAACCACTATCAATCATCCATTCATCTTTCTCTTCAACTTTAGCAGCCAATTCTTTCTCCTAATTAGAACAACTTGTGGAATAAATAGGTACAAGTCTATCTTCTTTAATGGAAATAAACACAACTTCATCTCCTTTCGATTCTTCATTTGTAACACCTTCATCAGCAACATAATAATAGTTCTTTTGATTCCTATACATCCAATTAGACTTGTAAGGCTTATCATACTTCTCATATATATCATTCATATCATGCTTATCAAACTTATCATGTCTACCATACTTAGCCATCCTCTATGGGAATCTAGAAGCAAAATGTACTATCTTATTACAAGACAAAAATTTCAAAGGGAACTTTCCATCATACTTACTGGCTCCTTTAGGCAATCTTCGGGCAATCAATGCTTCAAGCTCATCCAACTCCCTTTCTTGCTCTTCCATCTCTCTTCTTTCTCTTTCATATATGGATATTATGCACTCATTAGGATCATACTTGTGCTTACCATATACAAATGCTAATGCTCTAAATGTTGTCTCAGACTTTTCATGTGATTCTCCAAATTCACTCAGCTCAAATGCAGCAAGCTTTCCAACCAACACATCTCTTATTACTGTAGTCACACTCTGGATCTCATCAATAACAGCAACCTTATGTTTATAAGTAGGAGGCAAAGATCTCAACACCTTAGCAACAATTTTATCTTCTTTTATAGTTCCACCGGCACATCTGATACCTAGGATAAGATCATTCACTTTAGCCATGAAAGAGTGTATGTTCTCATCATCTCCCATCTTCAACATCTCATACTTTCCTTTCAAACTCTACAACTTAGCAACTTTCACTTGTTTATCACCTTCATACAAGATTTCAAGCTTCTCCCAGATCTCATGTGCAATCTAAAGTCCCATAACATTTGTAATCTCATAATCAGTCAGGGCACTAAGCAATGCTTCCTTCACTTTGATATTATGTTTAGCTTCCTTGATCTCATCAAGAGTAGACAGTCCATTCTGAGGAACATTATAGGAATTTTTTGTAATCTTCCAGTAATCTTCACTAAGACATTTCAAGTGCACTTCCATCTGGCTCTTCCATATAGCATAGTTACTTCCATCAAATCTCGGACTGTCCTTCTTAAAGATAACGCCTTGAGTTGTCATCCTGGATCTCCTCAAGCGTTTAAGCTTCTACTGGAGGATCTAACTCTGATACCAATTGTTAGCAGTAGCAAAGAAGGAAGATTGAGAGGGGGTGTGAATCAATCTTCACCGGATCTCAAACTAAATCACCAAAAAAAGATCTGATCAACTGTAGTAACAATAAAGATAAGCAAATTGAAAGCACAACACACAACACCAAGATTTTGACATGAAAAACCCGGTTAAGGGAAAAACCACGGTGGGAACCTACCCATAGTAAGATGATACTCTGTAGTAGTATGTGAAAATATTACAATAGGGAATGCACAGGCATTCAGGCACACTGCCTAGAGCTCGCTACTCAAAAGATAATAGCTCAGAAGGCTACAACCCTCAGGGAAGTCTCATTGAATTAAAAAAAGATTCAGACTACAATCTGAAAGGAATGAACTACAATAATAGCATCTACAAATGCTTGATGATAGTTTCAGTTAAGCACACTTGTCTGCCCTACAACACCAATCACATGATACAAATATTGACCACCGGACCAATATAATGATTTAATGACATAACATGGACCTAATTCAAATTCCCAAATGCTCAACTCCACCGGAAATTATGCCAAAATCAACCACAACACGCTACACCACCAAAAATACCACATAACACAAAAAAATCATCATTGGTTCATAGAAACCACCAAAAACTCGCACAACGATCAATGTGGATCACCAAAACAAATAGGACATGACTAGTAGACACCAGCAATCATGTTATAATCATCAGTAACAATTGCACCAACACCACTTATCAAATCTTCATCTGTCAACATCTAAAAGCTCAAGAACACAACCAATCAGCAACTGTCATGAAGAAAGATAGCTTGTGGAGCACCAAATCATGATCCACATAAAATGAAGATACACAAGACCATCTCAAATAATATCCCAAAATCTGATCACACCGGAATATACCGAAGGAAATACTGAATTCTGCAAAACAGTGATCAACAAAACAAAACTGCAAAACCGGATCATAAGATCTTCCCAAACACACCAGAGAAAAGAATAGGAATATGTTGACATCAATGAAAACAACATATCCTAGTAGCAACAATGATATCCAACAGGAATACACTTTTATGTAAAACATAATGTGGAATACACTTTTGTGTAAAACATATTATGAAATACACTTTTGTGTAAAACACAATGCATAAAATATATCTCAAATGATTGGTTTGATATCACAACCTTCCTCTTCGAGTAATAGAAGTATGTGCACCCCAACAAAAGTGTGTTCCTTATTTTATGTTGTTGTATGATTGTGCATGATTAAACCTACTCATGATAAAATGATTACCGCAAGGACATAGAAATTAAATTCCATAAGAGATTTAACTAGCATGATTGAATATATACATCTAACATTAGCTACATTAGATCACTAAGTTGCATCCATCATAATCCATATTACTGCATTTAATTAATAACCTCATACATACAATTTGTAAAGCGGAAAATGATCAAACCCTAGTTGCTCTCCCCTCTTCCAACTCCAAGGAGAGAGAAGGGAGGTTACTAGGGTTGACGGTTTTCACTTAGGGGAGACTTTACATTCAAAAGAGGGGTTGAAACCCACAAGATCCAATCCCACACAATGCAAGATTGGATTCTAAATGAGTTTCAAGGGTTAAGACAGCAAGGCTACCCTCTTTTGTAAAGAATGTAGGTAGAATGATTAAGCTAGGAATGCATAGAAAGTGAGAAAGATTCGCTTATAAACTGAGATAGGGATATAGGATGAAGCTGCGGACCTGGAATTAGCAGTAAAATGTCGATACGGCGCTGTCCAGCAAATTTGAGCAAAAGTTGACGGGACGATGGCGCCCGGCGTGCACACGGTCCTCCGAAAAATCTGTGAAATGAAGGGGGTTCTATTCATCTCTACACAAGGATTCCAGATCTTCAATTTCAGCCGCGTACCTGCAACCTACACACAGAAAAGCGAAGACGATTGGGGGGTTAGGGATTAGGGGTTTGCCCTTAGGTCAAACCCCGGTTTTGGAATTAACCAAGAAATGAGAAATGCTGTAAATGTAAATGATTGTAATGTAAAACAAGTACTAATACCTTGTTGTAAGGATGTTTGTATCCTTATGTGCGAAGGTATAGATGTTGTTGTTTGTTGTATTGTTGTATGTTGTAAGTAGTATGTAGTAGGTGATCTCCTCTTCAATGGTTGAATCCTTGTCTTGAATGCAACACTTAGCCTTGAATGGAGACTTAGAATGCTCAATTGCTTGAAGGAATGCTTGAATGCTTGAATGCTTGAATGTTTGAATATTGTTTCCACGCCTTTTTCCATCATCCAAATGAGAGAGGAAAATGTAGTTTATATACTTGCCAATTAGGGTTGATAGACTGATTTTCCCGACCTTAGGCCGACCAGGAAATGATATTTTCCAATTTGCAAACAAAAAGACCCGAAGTCCCATAGGAGACCGGGCCCAAAATAGGGCCAGGGACCAGGGCGCTGGGCACTCTGGTCCCACCTCCCGGGACAACAGGGTGCAAAGGAGGTTCAGGCCAGGGTGCAAGAAAATGCAGTTTTTGGTGTCGTGAGCAAGTTTCGGGGTCTCCATTCAGGTTCCGTGTTGCGTTGCCATCGTGAAGACCGAAATGCAGTCAAAATTGCAAGTGTCACAATTTTAGGACGCTACACAATTAAGATTAATATCACCTAAATTACATTATACATTTTAACCATAATGCCATTTATACATCCAAAATTAAAAGGAACCAGATGAACACATACACCATACAACACCAATTGATATCGGAGTTCACCCCTAATGGACTACATCTCTGGTTTTGCTTCAAGTGCAAGACCATTCTATAAATTAAAGATGAAAAATACATAAGGTTCACATCAATTACATCCTGCCATCAAGGCGTACATAAACAAATGATACTTATGACCACATAGGGTCCAAGAGATACATGAATGGTCCAAGAAGAAGAAAGAGGATCCATCTAAAACATGATATGGAGTAAATACAAGAGAACAACTGGAGCACCAACAACACTAATTCCTCGCAATCCATCATAAGCATCCCATGGTCTAACATGAATATCAGGTACTCACAAAAAACATAAATGATCGGACCCACTAGAAATCTAAAGGTATACACACACACATGGTCGAACTCACAACAGCGAAGAGACTCACATGAAGTAACACTCGTAGAACATGACTCCACATCAAAATAAGGTGAAATCAACAAGACTACACACTAGTGACCATAAGGGAAGAGTGTCATCGCATAGCTTGGTATGGTTATCCTGGCAGGCCTCCATAGGTCTCGGGCCCCATCTTGGGTTATCCTGATAACCTCTCTCGAACCCTCGGCCCCATCCAAGTCTCATGTGGACCCAAACAATCCTTTTGTGAGGACAAGGTTGTTGGTTTTCCATTCTAGGCCTTCTCCCTGCATCCTGAGTCTGTACTAGCACTCAACCATGAGCGAGGCATAATTATCTTACTTAATGTTTCATCTACCAATACCCCTAATATATTATTAAGTTATCATGCTTACCACTTTGGGTGTGGCCCCCACTCGAAAGCCACTCTCCCATATGACACTTAACCAAAAATAAGACGAACTCCCAAAACCAAGGTATACACATGAAATAGTACACGGAGTTCAAAATAATAGAAAACCACTTGGCCAAACAAGCCCTCACACGAGTTTAAAAAGCTGACAAATCCTTGACAAGAAACAATAATAGCCATGAAGGCAACCATATGACAAAATCTCATACGTTCGACAAGGGACTTGCAATTTCGAAATAAAGGCGAATACCGTAAGTAAACTCACATCTTCGCTAATCTAAATTGATAACAATTTTTTTCATCTCATTTAAAATACAAGTCGACCAAGGTTTTCTAAATCATCTATATTTCATTTACACCATAAAATAAATATCAACACCTTACAATAAATTTAAAACCAATATCTCATTTATATAATTATATATATATAAATATATGCTATATATAAAAATATAAATTAATTAAACTAATGTTGATATTTTCCAAAATAAAATAATCATTTATTTTTCTTTTAAAATAAAATATCTAATAAAAAAAAAATCAAATCAAATATATTTTTCTCCATATATATATAAAAAAAAAAAACTAAATCTATATATATATATATATATATATATATATATATATATATATATATATATATATATATATATATATATATATATATATATATATATATATATAATATTAATTAATATTATTTAAAATTTAAAATTTAAAAACTTTTAAAATAAAATTAAAACTTTATATATATATATATTACTTTTTTAATTTTGTAAAACAATTCCCTCATACCTGTATACACAGTCTCAGGAATTTTTATGGGAAAAATTATGAGAATTAATTTTCCCAAAATAATTTTTTTTTTTCATTTTAATTTTTTTTTAAAACAATAAACTCAAAAACATAAAGACTCCAAAAAATTTCTGAGAAAATGGAAAAGAATATAGTTTTCAATTTTGAAAATTACCAGTCCCCAAAAAAACTAAAACTAGAAAAATTTCACCAGCATAACCCCATACAGAGGTGAATTCTAACAATTTCCAAACATTTCTCACTCCAATTTTACCATACAAAAACTAATTTCTCAGTTTAATAATAAATTAGAAAGCATCCACATGAATTTTTTTACAAAACTCACATTGAACAGCCACACCTAGTTTTAATTTGAAACCAATTTTGAACAAATGAGAAATTGATTTGGAGATTGGAAATGAAATCAAAGAGGATCTAAATTCGAAATTTAATTGCTACTCTTCCTTATTCCACAAATTTAAATGATTTTTCCAAACACACACACGGATTTCTTTCAAATCAAATAATTGTTTTCAAAAAACAAAAGAATTAAACAAGAAACCAACCTCTAAAAGCAATCCTGGAAGTAATTTGAAGAAGAGCCCAACCTACAACTGAAGAATTTCTTCAAACAAAGATGCCTCCAAAATTTCCAATCCAGAAAAAAAAAACAGCCTCCTCCAATTTCATGAAAAATATAGGTTAAAATAAATTTTTGACCTAAAAATCTATTTTAGGTTGAAATTATTATTAGCCAATCAAATCATTTCCAATAAGTTAATATTCAAAAAATGCTTTTCTCTCCCTCATTTTCATTTTCTCAATTTTAATAAAAACACTAAAATTTATATTTTTAAAAAGTCAATGAGGGTATGGTTTTATTTTTTTCAATTTCTAATTTCTAAATAACTTTTCAAAATGCCTACACATGATTTAATTCACAAATTTGAAAATAACCATTAATCAAACTTGTTAGTAACATGAATTAAACAATTTGATTTATTGATTAATCACACAAAGGGGTCCTATTTAATTTAATCCCTTTTATTTATGAATGTGTAATAAACACATTTAACTAATTAAACACTTTAAGATTTAATGGTTAATTTCACAAATGCAAAACATGTAACTCAAGAAAACCAAATAAACACATGACCCGCATACCAGACATAGGTATCTAATGGACAAATGATAATGCTCACTTTGAGCAAGGCTAGGGTTAAAATTTAGGGCCTTACAACTATCTCCTCCACTTCCATCGGGTCAAAAAGGTACGCTCATATATATGAAATCGGATGGAGATGATAACCCGTACCTACATGATACTTGTACTTGCAATCTCCTGCAACAACGAACCACATGTGCATATATATACAACCACAGTAGACACACCCATGAAGGAGAATTGTGATGTTCCCTATCTCACCGAAATGAGTGAAGGAAAATCATCTCCTTGCACCCCATACACTCACAAACATGAAACATGTATATAATGCAAACTCACGTATAAAATAAATGTGTCAGTCCATGTCAGTATTCCAATATAATAACATTTAACCATCATTAAGAGAAATAATGTGTAAACAAGATATACTGAAACTTAAATCAAAGCATAACACATCATAACATAATGTCTAAATAAAATATTACAATAAAATGCATCCACTAAAATCCACTGAAAAAGTCAACCAAGGTCAAACTTCATTTAAAAGAGTCAGATCAGGGGAGGGGTACTACATCCTCCCCCCCCTAGGGTTTGACTTACTCCCAGAAGTCGCAAGTCTAGGGTAGGAACATAGAGACACCACAAGTCATAGTACCCATATTATATAAACCAAAATCTTGATTATCTTTTAGGAAGATGCTATCTACAAAAAACCAATTTACTAATGTACCGAGATCAACATTCAAATCAGCTATCTTAACAAAATTTATTTCAATCCTTTCCTAACTCAAATAGGTTTTCAACAATTTTCCCTTGTACAATCCTTAATTACTAAAAAGAAATGTGCTACACAAGCATGACAACAGTCACATCATCTTTCACCATCTAGGTTACGCATGCCAATTATTTATTCAACTGCTAGGAACCATAATTTCTTTAAGTATTCTCATAAGTCATACAATATCTATTGAAATTCTTATCTAAAGCATATAACACAAAGTAGAAACATCATAACTTACTCTACTCAAACATGAAAAACACTCATTTCACATAAACACTCATCATAATGATGATAATTTCACATCTGATATATCATCTTACACATATATTTCCCTTCCTACATTACTAGGGCAACATAACAAACTCAAGGTTAAGTACACAAATTCATCCTTAATAGGGTAGCATACTAATTCTAGGGACATAATGTATAGATATCAAATGCATAAAGGTTCATGGTATAAAAATAAAACAATGGTAACACCACAACATCAAATATTAAGGCATAATACAATCTCATTCTAAGAGAGTAAATGAATATAATTTACATACAATGACACTTCATGTCAACTTAATTCAAATAGAATCCATGTAGGCATTCTGACACACTCATCAAATCCATGAGCCTGCAAATCACTAACATTTATCCAGGGCATATTGCACCTTCACTATATCCAATTCACACTTCTTATCTAACAAATCTTTGATACAAATGATTACCAATGAGTTTCATCATAGAAATACACTTTTAATTTTCTTAACTTAATATAGCACTATTGGTTACCTTGTTATGCCTAAATCCACTCTCCGTGATATTCTCCCTTAACACACTATCAGAGGTTCAAACGAACATGATAGATATAACACTTAACACATAACTAGGGCCAGCTAATTCAAACACTCAGAATGACCACCTGACACCTCAGACAATAGTAATTCAAAATTAAAATCGCCAAGTACAATAATAAACAAATAAAGACGTCGGCAATTCAAAATTCAAAAAAATCGAGTACATGGCAAGTGTCATAATTAAAATAGAAAGAAACAAGAATTTAGTGGTCATTCCATTAATAAGAAATCTCAAAATAAAATGCTAGCCCCCACAGTCACATAACACTAGTCAAAAGATAGTCAAAATACTGTCGCAATCAAAACTCAAAACAAGGTGACAATTTTAAGCCACACTATAGGGAGTAACCGCCACACAACACCCAATATTACATGTCCTGAGTGCGTTAAAGAGTGAAAATTAGTCATTTAAGGCTATTTCTCTAACTACATTTCTTTCATAATGAATCTTTTATACATATGAAAGTTCACCTAACTATCCTTTATGTAGGCATACATATGTCGGGAGGTAACACTATGTCATTTCACACAAACAGAGAATACACTCATTATATAAATCTCATTCTTCATGATATCAAATTATAAAGTAATCACATTCCTAACATTACCCTTTTCAAGCAACTCTTAAGCATAAATTTCAAATC
The DNA here is from genome assembly GCF_030272615.1 of Cryptomeria japonica. Taxonomy (NCBI): domain Eukaryota; kingdom Viridiplantae; phylum Streptophyta; class Pinopsida; order Cupressales; family Cupressaceae; genus Cryptomeria; species Cryptomeria japonica. The sequence continues at coordinate 279,474,273 of NC_081415.1, forward strand.
ATTTAATGATTTCCAAACTCACAATAAAATTAATAACACTTGGGCGCACTATATCTGTCACCATTTATCCGCTCTACTAGGATTTTCATTAAATAACACATTCTTTACAATTCAAATTAAATAACGAAGTAGCATCATTTCTATATCTTTCACTAATTCCACTCAGCATTCATATTCACATTACTAACCATGCAAATTTTCTTTACGAAGCTTAAGACTTCCATCTTTCAACATGAAGCCAAAACACAAAAATACAATTTCATATTCTTTATACACATTCTACACGCTATGCATAATTCTATCTCAATCAATACTTGTTCTCTAACATGATATGTTAAGCAACAAAATCATATGACTAATCACAATATATATGCAAAAAATATTCCACATACTTGTAAACGTACTTTTCATGATATCCTAATATGCGATGTAACACTTTGGATTCTTAATGTAGAATTGATCAAACATTCCTCATTATTGCCCTATAATATTCATTAACAAGAAATTAAATACTTCTATTTAGATCAATGCATTATTTAGTAGCATTTCTAGGAATCTTATAACTAGGTAGAGAGAAGAGGAAGAGAGTTTGATAGTCAACCCATTTCATTCATATGCACATAAATCAACAAGATCACACAAGCATGCTTAAATTTCTCACTATATGTATATCATCTTTATTGTACGATTTTCATTCACTAGCATTTTAGAAGAATGCCAATTGGCCTATCATGACATTTCCAAATATAAATGATGCAACCAAATGTCCTAATTTTCCAAAAATGAAATCAAGACAGACAATCTTTTCTTTCATGCAAGACCACTTGTGAAACACTCACTACTCCTACTTAATACGAAATACATCGTTATCTGCAACCTTTCATAAAAAATCAAAGTACAAGAAGAAGATGGAAGAGGAGCTATCAACTAAATAATGCATAATTATGCATGCACATCAAACATGGGTTTCATTTGCACCTTCTATTCATACTAAGTCAATTATATATATCCAAAAGCAAGTATATTATTGCATTGTTCAAATAGGTCATCATTTGAGTCGGTATTTTGAAACACATAATAAAATCTTTGATGAAAACACATCAATTCCCTCCTAGCCACTATAACATGATCCCTTTTACACATCTTATTACAAACAAGTCAGTTTCACATATCAATTGTACGTAAATTATCGCACAGTACCTAAGATAGAAATTCACTATGTTACTCCTACAATACACATGGTGAATTCCTTTATGAAAAACATATAATTTCCTCCCAATATGCATCATGACCTTTATAATTCATATCCCTCTTATTATCCAAATGCACAGTAGAATCATTAGGCTCACACAAGAGTTCATAAAGTCACAAACATTCACTCGCAATTAGAAAACATACACAAGTGATAAATACACATATAACAAACATTTTAATTCCTAGAGAGAAAGAGGAGGAAGGATGATATACATTCAATTCACTACATCATATGCACTCAACATCTACTATTCAATTCCTTCAAGACCATGACACTAGGCCATACCATAATCTTAATACAAGCACATTTCAAACTTTCAGATTCAAGACAAGCATTGTTCAACCCAATGGGTTAGTCTAGAGAATACAACAATTTATAAGGGAGGTGCATACGACTCTCTTTGTAATAAGAGTAATCATAGACCTAAGACATCTAATAAGCGATCAAGTGCATAAAATCACTCAATAATCACCAACATCAAGAAGATGAAAGCAAGGTTTGTATACACATAATACTCTCAATTAGGGTTTAAAGAAAGAACAAGAAACAGGAACCAAACATGAGTCATCCAAGATTAGAAAGGTCCTATGCATCAATCATAAGTACCGTAAGAAGGGAAAGCATGCGATGAATGGACTAGATACCACATACCAAACTCAGGGAAAAAACTACACCAGATATCCCAGTGTTTGCAACCTTTGGCTCGAATACCAAATGTAATGCCCCGCCAAGAAACCCTAATGGATTCAACTAAAACTCTCGAAAAGAGTGCAGCTAATTTTTTTTTTTTTACATTAAAGAACTTAAAGATGCATTAAATTAAATATTGTAATAACATTTGCACAAGCGGAAGACTTAACTTAAACACCTAAAGGGTTTCCAACGAAGATTACTCGATTAATCCAATGAACATTAAGGTTTATTAATCCAATTAACAATGAGAATGATTAAACCTACTCATGATAAAATGATTACCGCAAGGACATAGAAATTAAATTCCATAAGAGATTTAACTAGCATGATTGAATATATACATCTAACATTAGCTACATTACATCACTAAGTTGCATCCATCATAATCCATATTACTGCATTTAATTAATAACCTTATACATACAATTAAGATTAATATCACCTAAATTACATTATACATTTTAACCATAATGCCATTTATACATCCAAAATTAAAAGGAACCAGATGAACACATACACCATACAACACTAATTGATATCGGAGTTCACCCCTGATGGGCTACATCTCCAGGTCTGCTTCAAGTGCAAGACCATTCTATAAATTAAAGATGAAAAATACATAAGGTTCACATCAATTGCATCCTGCCATTAAGGCATACATAAACAAATGATACTTATAACCACATAGGGTCCAAGAGATACATGAATGATCCAAGAAGATGAAAGAGGATCCATCTGAAACATGATATGGAGTAAATACAAGAGAACAACTGGAGCACCAGAGACACTTATTCCTCACAATCCATCATAAGCATTTCATGGTCTAACATGAATATCAAGTACTCACAAAAAAGCATAAACGATCAAACCCACTAGCAATCTAAAGGTATGCACGCACACATGGTCGAACTCACAACATCAGAGAGACTCACATCAAGCAACACTCGCAGAACATGACTCCACATCAAAATAAGGTGAAATCAACAAGACTACACACTAATGACCATAAGGGAAGAGTGTCATCACATAGCTTGGTATGGTTATTCTGGCAGGCCTCCATAGGTCTCGGGCCCCATCTTGGGTTATCCTGGTAACCTCTCTCGAACCCTCGGCCCCATCCAAGTCTCATGTGGACCCAAACAATCCTTCTGTGAGGACAAGGTTGTTGGTTTGCCATTCCAGGCCTTCTCGCTGCATCCTAAGTCTGTACTAGCACTCAACCATGAGCGAGGCACAATTATCTTACTTAATGTTTCATCTACCAATCCCCCCAATATATTATCAAGTTATCACTTATTTAGACAAACGTTTGATGGGTTATCCTTCTTACCACTTTAGGTGAGACCCCCACTCAAAATCCACTCTCCCATATGACACTTAACCAAAAATCAAACAAACTCCCAAAACCAGGGTATACACATGAAATAGTACACGGAGCTCAAAATAATAGAAAACCACTTGGCCAAACAAGACCTCGCATGAGGTTAAACAACTAACAAATCCTTGACAAGAAACAATAGTAGCCATGAAGGCAACCACGTGACAAAATCTGATACATTCGACAAGGGACTTGCAGTTTCAAAATAAAGGTGAATACAATAAGTAAACTCACGTCTTCGCTAATCTAAATTGATAACAATTTTTTTCATCTCATTTTAAATACAAGTCGACCAAGGTTTTCTAAATCATCTATATTTCATTTACACCATAAAATAAATATTTCTTTTTCTTTTAAAATAAAATATCTAATAAATCATTTTTTCAAATCAAATATATTTTTCTCCATTTATTTTTTTTATTTTGTAAAACAATTCCCTCATACCTGTATACACAGTCTCAAGAATTTTTTTGGGAAAAATTCTGAGAATTAATTTTCCCAGAATACTTTTTTTTCATTTTTTTTTTTTTAAACAGTAAACTCAAAAACATAAAGACTCAGAAATTTTTTTGAGAAAATGGAAAAGAATATAGTTTTCAATTTTGAAAATTACCAGTCCCAAAATAAACTAAAACTGGGAAAATTTCACCAGCATAACCCCATACAGGGGTGAATTTTAACAATTTCCAAACATTTCCCACTCCAATTTTACCATACAAAAACTAATTTCTTAGTTTAATAACAAAATTAGAAAGCATCCACATGAAATTTTTTACAAAACTCACTGTGAACAGCCACACCCAATTTTAATTTGAAACCAATTTTGAACAAATGAGAAATTGATTTGGAGATTGGAAATGAAATCAAGGAGGATCTAAATTCGAAATTTAATTTTTACTCTTCCTTATTCCACAAATTTAAATGATTTTTCAAAACACACACACAAATTTCTTTCAAATCAAATAATTTTTTTTAAACAAGAAACCAACCTCTAAAACCAATCCTGGAAGTCATTTGAAGAGGAGCCCAACCTGCAACTAAAGAATTTCTTTAAACAAAGATGCCCCAAAAATTTCCAATCCAAAAAAAAAATAGCCTCCTCCAATTTCATGAAAAATATAGGTTAAAAGAAAATTTTGACCTAAAAATCTATTTTAGGTTGAAATTATTATTAACCAATCAAATCATTTCCAATAAGTTAATATTCAAAATATGCTTTTCTCTCCCTCATTTTAATTTTCTCAATTTTAATAAAAAAAATTAAAATTTCTATTTTTAAAAAGTCAATGAGGGTATGGTTTTAATTTTTCCAATTTCTAATTTCTAAATAAATTTTCAAAATGATGGTGGCATAGATTTATGATGGATATGATTCACACTATAAGCAGCCAAATTTTTGAAGACAGGTGGCTTTGGGTTTGGTGATCTAGGATGCTCTGAGGCGCTCTGCAACTAGGGCCTGCAACCAGGGTTGACGTGGACCCGTAGCAGCCCTACGGGTGGAGGATGCGTATGACCTCCTCCATGGTGGTAAACATTTTTATTCTTTCTCTATTTTATAACCCCTTGCCAAGTCAGGTGCATTCATTGCAAGTACGAAGGAGGGCAGAAGCAGTTAATGCCTAATGGAGGCGGGGATTAGTGGGGCAGACTCGACCCATGTGCCCTTGAATAAAGTCGTAGAGGAAGCATTCATTGGTAATTCCTTTCGAGACGTGATCATTGGTGATGCAGTGCAAGTCTTGAAGGAGGCCAAGTTTGCTTTGGTAAGTGCTTCGACTGCAGACGATAATGGCAGAACCAGAGGACGAGGTAAGGACCCTGCCTTGGCTCCTTACACTTTCTCTATCTCTCCTAATGATGTCATGGTCGATGCCCTAGAACTTGAAAAGAAAAGACTCCAAGACGTAGCTATTTTCTTTGTTGTAACTAATGTGGATAAATGTCCAGCGAGAAAATTCCTTGATGATTGGATGAAAAATGTTTGGATTAAAAAGCTAGGCTTCAATTTTTCTTTCTGTAGAATGATCCAGAAAGGTATTTTTGTTATTTTCTTTAAAGATAATAAATCACAGTTAGAGGTTCTTCATAAACAATTCTGTGTCATTGGCCAAACCACTTTTAGGGCCCTAAAATGGTCTTTTGATGCGATTAATGAAGAAATTTTGGCTTTATCTTGCCCTTGATGGCTGTTAATTAAAAATCTACCTCCTATTTTTTGGAATTTCATTCTGCAATTGCTTGATTCGATAGGGAAAGTGGTGAGAGTAGATCATTCGACGAACCTTGTCACCAATCTGGATGCCAGAGTCTTGATATCCATCAATCTGGGAGTAGACATTCCCAGATTTCTTGACATTAAATTGCAGAATGAATCCTTCACCTGCATTCTGGAAACCCTAGGGGGTTTGAATTCATGCTTCCTTTGTAGAAGGGAAGGACACGTCAGGCACTCTTTCCCTATTTTGTTGAACAAACCCAAACCTTTCGCTAACCCGCCTGGGTCTAGAAGGAATAAAGGGGGCCCTGCTCCTTCCAATCCTTCAGTTAAACGTTCGAATGAACTGTCTGTTAAAGATAAATTGGATTTGTTAAGTAAAGCCATTAATATTGCAGTGACTAACTTCCCTGAGACTCAACCTGTTGATCCCCCTAATTTTGATAATAATTATGAATTCGGTCCCTTTAATGCAAATCCCCCCCCCACTCAACGGTGTCTGCAACCGTTTCTCAGATGGAAAATATCGATGATTCTAGCTTCCAGTTGGGCCCTAGAAAAGATTAGAGCCAGAGGACATCAGAATTTTCAATCGGTCAAACCAGGCATAGTGCAAGAGGGGTCTAATACCCCTCCAAAGGAATTGACAAAGACCAACCCCAACAAGGACTCTCATGTCAAAACAATTGTCTGGTATTTTGAAGGCATTGATCATGGAGATGATGCTAGTAGGAGTAGGGTTTCAACCCCCCTGCCCTTGACGATCCTCAATCTGCTCTCACAACATGTCAATCCTAGGTTAGGGATAATTCATCAGACCTGACACTTGTGTAGAATGATTCGCTGGACCCTCCAGGGCATGAGGATTTCTCCCCTCATCCTATCCTCATCAGATCCCTGACCCCTGATCCGGTTAAAGCTAAGACCTTGGTTGATGATGACAATGTCCTTTATGAGATTATCCTGGCTGCTCCAACAGTTATCAACTCTAGAATCCATTACGCTCCTAAGATAGGAATGTCGGAAGGAGATTCCCACGAAGATGCCTCCTATGTGGACATTCATGAGTCTAAGATAGAAACTGATTTAAGATCCAACCTGTCAACCATTAATGGTGAGGAACTTAAGGATGCATATTTCACAAATGAGGAAATCTCTGAGGGTGAAGCTCTCACCAGGAGAAAAAGAGGGAGGCCTTTAGGCTCTAAAAACAAACTCTCTCCCGCACACAAAAAATCTAACCAAAAGGTGAGCATCCCCAAGTGCTTTAACAACTTCAAGGCTGACAAGAATGAAAAGTAATTATCTATTCTCCATGAAATGTCTATCCTGAAATATCTGAGGGTTAGAATCCCCTGACAGGAAATATATTGTGAGAAGATTTTTGAATAGTCATAAGGACTTAGATTTTGTCCTGCTTCAGGAAGTTAAAGCTATTAACTTCACCCTAGAGATCAATCTAAAATTCATATGGAAGGACTCTCTCAAATTCTTCACTAATCATGAGAAAGGCAAAGGAGGGGGTACCATTCTTATCAACCCTAATTGGCAAAACTCTATCATTTGTTCAAGAGTCTCCCCTTGTAATAGAGTTGTGTGGGTCACTTTCCAACATGGTGATTCTTCATTTGGGTTGTGCAACATATACGCTCCCAATGATTACAGGGATATATCTGAGCTTTGGAAGTGGTTTGCTTCTATTCTTGACATCCCTTGGATTCTGGGGGGTGACTTCAATATGGTCAAACACAAGGATGACAAGTGAGGGGGCATTGCAAATGAGTGGAAAGGTGGAGAAAAGATCCATTGGGATAGAATGAAAATCATGATGATATTGTTTGACCCATTAGAAGGATTAAAGCATGTTAATAAGGGCATATGGTTTACGTGGTGCAACTTCCAAAAAGCTGGTAGCAGAATCTACTCCAGATTGGATAGATTTTATACCAATAATGACTTCTTCTCCTTTATCCCAGACCACCAAGGTTTCCCAGTGGTGGTCAGACCCTCCTCCCACTTGGATCACCATCCCATCTTTGTTGAAATTGTTTCTAGGAGTGCAAACAAGCCTCATAGTAAAAATGGAGGTAAATATATTCTCAACAACAATCTCCTCAAAGACCAAGATGTCCTTGCGGCTATTATATAGTAAGAATGTTTAATAAGTGGAATCCCTCTAGTGGCTCCTATATAAACAACTGGGATACCTTGGTCAGAAGTTGGCAGAAGATAACTAGCACCATTGGCAAAAAGAAGGCCAAAGATGCCAGACAGGTTGAGCTGGTTCTATCATCTAATCTACTCAATGCAAAGCAAGCCCTTCAACATGACCTGAGCAACTTTCATCTTAATCTCCAAGTGGCCTTTGTTAGAGATGAGCTCTAGAAAAGGTAGCATCATAAGGCACTAGGTGCCTGAACCAAAGCCAGGATGCTCTAGCTAGACAAAGGGGACAAAGGCTCAAAGTTCTTTTTCAACATTTTGAAGCAAAAACAATGTAAGGAAAGGATTTATAAGCTATGGGTGGACGGTAAGGAAATTGTTGTTGATGAAGAAATCCTAAGTGAGTTCAGTAAATTCTACAAGCAACTCTTCTCCTCCGAAGATTCTCCTGCCTCAAGGGCTGCAAGGATCAAATGTAAGGATCTTATTCCTAAACTTGTATCTCCTGTTGAGGTTATCTCTCTCAGTAAACCCTTCTCAGTGCAGGAGATTATTAGAGCTATTAACTCCCTTCATAATGATAAAGCCCCAGGACTAGATGGGCTTACCATAGAGTTTTATAAGGCTAATATTTCATGGATCATTGATGATCTTCTTGAGGTCTATAATGAAGCCATCAAGACTGGAACTATGGGAATTAACATTAATAAAGGGTTGATCAAGCTTATACCCAAAGAAGGGGATAAGGTTCTAATCAAGAACTGGCAACCTGTTACTCTACTCAATGTATCTTACAAGATCCTTGCTAAATTTCTCGCCTTAAGGCTCAAAAATATCCTCCCTAAGTTTATATGCCCCACCCAAACTGGCTTCATTAAAGGGAGATACATCTTGGAAAATTTGATTAGAAGTTGGGAGGCCATGGAATGGGCTAGAGTCTCGGATCAAAAGGTGGCCATGTTTTTGTTAGACTTTGAAAAAGCCTATGACGGGATTGAATGGGGTTTCATAACCACTATGCTTCAAGCCTTTGGATTTCTTGAGATCTTATGTCAGTCCGTTAAGGTCCTTCTTAGGGATTCTCATACCTAGGTATAAGTGAATGGTATGATTTCTCATCCATTCGAGCTCAGTAGATCTATTAGGCAGGGTTGCCCTCTTGCCCCTGCCCTTTTTGTGATTGCCTTTGATGCTCTTTTTTATATGCTCAGAGACAACTCCCACTCCCCTACAGGTAAGCGAATCTCCCTCCCAAATGAATCAAAGCTGATCAACATCCAATTTGCAGATGACACTACCCTTTTCTTTGAACTATCAAAAGAGAATTTGGATTCTCTATCAACCAATCTCTCCTTTTTCTAGGAAGCTGCAGGGGCCAAGATCTCCCAGCCCAAATCTACCCTGCTTGGATGGACTGAGAAACCTCCAGACTGGTTTTCTACCTATGGGTATCAGTGGGGAGGACTGACCACAATTGTTAGATATCTGGGGATCCCTTTTGCAATCTCCCCTTGCCTTAAGCACATGTGGGCATGGATTAAGGGGAAGATTGAATCCAAGCTCTCCAAATGGAATAAGCATTATTTATCGTTGGTAGGAAGAATGCAAGTGTGCCAAAAGATTCTCTCATCCTACAGTATCTACTATGCGTTTGTATGGATGTTTAATAACTATCAGATTAATGAGATTCAGAAAACCATCAGAGACTTTCTATGGTCAGATGGAAGAGGTCACAAAAAATCTCACTCGGTCAAATGGGATTGGTGTTGCATGGATAAATCTATTGGTGGCCTGGGTCTTAAGGATCTGAGAACCCAAGGGATTGCATTGGCTGCCAAATGGATTTTTCATGCTCTAGAAGGTAATGAACCATGGAAAGTGCTCATTCATAATAATATTAGCTTGGGGGTTCCTAAGAAAGCTAAATCTTAGAAGTCCCTCCCCATTAGTGATCTACTAGCTGGATCCTTCTCAGTATCTACCGCAGGCTCTATTATCTTCAAAACCATCTGGAAAGCATGGGAAATTATTAGATCTAATATTAGCAATGGTTGGAGCAGCCATGTTAATCAAGTGTGTGGGGATAGGTCAATCTAGTGGAACTTAACCCATAAAGATAAGCCTTTAGCCCTTACTTATGGGTGTTCGGCCAAAAAATGGGCTAGCAAAGGTATTTGTTGCTTCAAAGACATCATTACTAGTGGAACTCTGATCCCTTGGGAAGAGCTCTCTGCTAAATTTAATCTACCTCCTTCTAATAAAAGGACTTATAACATCTTGTGCAATTCTTGTAATTTCCTCCAGCCTCCCATTGCTTGTGATGATGGCAACCCTCTCTCCTTCGCTTGGTCCGATGGAAGCCTAATTGGGAACCTTAAACCTCTTGCTATTTATAAAACCCTCTCCTCTGATTGCAGCATCCTCAACCATCTCAATTCAATCTAGTATTCTGACCTGTCGAGAGCTCAATGGGGTCATATCTTTAAATCTCTTTGGGGGTCTCCATTGGCTTCGAGAAATAAAACCTTCAGATGGCTAATACTTCTCAACAAACTCCCTACCAGGTCAAACTATACTAATGAGGACATGTGTTATATTTGTAAAATTAGGGAAACTAGTAGACATATTTTTTTGGATTGTATTGTTGCTAAGGAAATTTGGCTTATGTTTGGATTTACTCTTCCTGTGCATTGTAATATTCTTGATGTTGTTACAGGGGTCATTAAAGGACTTAAGAAAGATATCCATGTGTTCTGGAATTTGCTTTTTGGTAATATCCTTTGTTATATATGGAAAAATAGGAACTTAGAAAAAATTCAAGGGCAAGTCAGGGCCCTTACTAAGTCTTTTCGAAGTCTCACACTCCACTCTGTCTGCTCGCAGGTCACTGTGGTGTTTAGGCTTAACAAAGAGAATTTCTAGAGGTTCCTTTCAGATGGACATGCCATGGTATTCATTTTCGAGCTATCCCATGGATACACTTGGGGGAGAACCAATGCTAAGAGAAATCCTTTTGTGAATGCCCTCGACGCTCTTATGGAAGAAATCAGAGGCAATGGCCATCAGGTTAGACAGCAGATGATCCAAACTGCCAGGATGTTGGATGATCGCAGGCTTTTCTAGATGGAAGGACCTACAGGGTGGATCACCTAGATGTAATCCAGGCATACACCATGGACAAGTGTTTTGTTTCTTTTTTCATTATTGTAATTAGACTGGCGTATAGCGGTTACTGCCAAATCACATACTCACATTTTTTGTATTGTTACTAAGTAACAAGTTGCTCCTATTTTGTACAAGTATAACGAGCTGCTAAAACAGTTACATACTTGTTTGTAATCCGGTTTACTAACTATATCAATACAAAAAAAAAAAAAATCAAAATTCCTGCATATGATTTAATTCACAATTTTGAAAATAACCATTAATCAAACTTGTTAGTAATATGAATTAAACAATTTGATTTATTGATTAATCACACAAATAGGTCCTATTTGATTTAATCCCTTTTTATTTATGAATGTGTAATAAACACATTTAACTAATTAAACACTTTAAGATTTAATAGTTAATTTCACAAACGCATAACATGTAACTCAAGAAAACCAAATAAACACATGACCCACATACCAGACATAGGTATGTAACAGATGACTGACAATGCTCACTTTGAGCAAGGCTAGGGTTAAAATGTAGGGCCTTAAAACTATCTCCTCCACTTCCATCAGGTCAATAAGGTATGCTCATACATGTGAAACCAGGTGGAGACAATACCCCGTACCTACACGGTACTTGTACCTACAATCTCCTGCAACAACGAACTACATGTGCATATATATACAACCATAGTAGACACACTGGTGAAGGAGAATTGTGACATTCCATGTCTCACCAAAATGAGTGAAGGAAAATCATCTCCTCGCACCCCATACACTCACAAATAAGAAACATGTATATAACGCAACTCACGCATAAAATAAATGTGTCAGTCCATGTTAGTATTCCAATATAATAACATTTAACCATCATTAAGAGAAATAATCCATAAACAAGATATACTAAAACTTAAATCAAAGCATAACATATCATAACATAATGTCTGAATAAAATATTATAATAAAATGCATCCACTAAAATCCACCGAAAAAGTCAACCAAGGTCAAACTTGGTTTAAAAGAGTCAGATCAGGGGAGGGGTACTACACCAATGGTTGAACTTATGTAATCCTTTTTATATCAAAAAATCCTACTTATGAAATTCTTTCAATAGAAGGGGATGATGGAAATTTTGCCACCTCAATTAACTTTAAGTTGACTAAGGTAGATTTGTTGTAGAGAGTGTGCCCCAAATACTACCCTTACCCCATATTTAATGGCCAATTTTATCATATGAGCCTACTCAAGGGCTTCACATATATCTTATCTATAATAGGCGTATTTTTCTTCATTTATACCTCTTATATGTTGTAGAAGGAAAATTCTTTAGCGTTATCTTCCTATAATATAGTCCTTATTCAAACTCTTCCTACAATAACCCTTTGTAGGTGAATATAACCTAAGTTTCAACTTGATCTCCATATAATGGAGATTATGGGCCCAATTGTTAGAATATTAATATTTCTTCTAGAACTATTTTGGTTGACAAGTTTGGCAAGGTCTTAGTTTCTTTTTAATTCTTCTTATGAAGGAACCTGAAAAAATTCATGGAACTTTTATTGCTAAAGGTATATGAAATGCATAGGAATCAATTAATCCTTGACTTATCTAGAATGCAAATTATTTTAAGACCAGAGTTTCCATCAATTATTATTCTTTGTTGTGGTTTCATGTGATTTTTTACTAAGATAGACCTCTTGCCAAATTTCCCTAGGATTGTGCCTTCAACTTTTTTAAAGATGGATTCGTTTAATTTAAAGTGTCTTCTCTAGAGCCATGGAGAGGATTTAAAACTAACAAACACATTGCCCAAAAATAGTGGCTTGTTCAGTACCCCTAATATTCAGACTTCATATTTTGAGGCTTTGAGAGTAGCTAAATTTAATGATCTAAGGCTTCAAAAAAAATTTCATAAGCAAGAAGGGAAATAATTTTGGTTGAATAGGTCAAGAAATTATGTTGGATGTAGTTCATGTTAGGTTATTTTTTATTTGTCTAAATTTCTCATTTTTTGTAGTTGTTCTTTAGGTTATTTTTTAGTTTATTCATCTTTATAAATTCTCAACTTGAGATTTCTCTTTATTATTATTGTTTTCATTTCTACTAAATCTAAGGGTAGCACTTGTGAAATCATTTTTATACAAAAAAATTCTAACTTAAGAAAAGTTGGGTCCATGAGCCAATTGTAAAGAAATAGGAAGAAATTGAGACACCTATTTATGAGGACTCATTAGAGGTAATTGAATTGTATCTTGTTGAGGAAGACTCTTTAGAGGGGTTGAGTTATATATTAATTTTTTTTTAACCCTCATCATCCACTTCCTCTATGAAAATGGTATCATGTTGTGATTTTGTCTTGTTGAAAGGAGACTAAAGAAAAAGATTGTGAAAGGGAAAGGTTGAGGTGCACATACCTCTATTACCTAAAGGGAAAGGTTGTGAAAGGGACTTTTCCTTTATATTTTCTAGTAACAAAGCATGATATAAAAATATATATATATTCATGTCTTGTTGTATGCTTCATAATTAATTTTTTTATATACTTGGATTCCAACATTGGGATACAACATAGTAAAATCATACAATGGTCATTCTTAACAAATTGACAATGATCCAACTTATAAAAGTACATGCATAACCATCACTTGAAGATACTAGTAAAATATATAACTATATCATCCTTTTGAGTAACTCTTGACCTTCCCCCAAATATAAATTAATTTATAGATCACATGCAATTTTGATCTCTTGAGAAAGTTACAATACTTATTTTTGCTCCTAAATCATTTAAAAACTCTATCATCCCCCCCCCCCCCCAACCCCCAACCTATACAACAATAGAAAATGAGAAATACACTTTGTTGGGGTGCACATATCTCTGTTACTTGAAAAGGAAGGTTGTGATATCCAACCATTCATTTCATATAACATCAAATGAGGAGAAAAAAACACATCTTACCAAACCTTGAACTAAGCTTATGTAGGTTGAAAAACACAATATGTAATTGAACTTTCAATAGGTAATTACAAAGATGTGATTTACTCTAAGAATAAGATGGATACATAATTCCATATATTACCTCATTGATATACTAGGAATGACACTTAGAGACAAAATTCCTAAACTCTTAGAACCTAATGATGATATATATCAAATTATGATCTCTAAGGTCTTGATAGAACCTAATATCCATATATAGTTCATTTGTAGGATTATGTTTGATGAATTTTCACTATGTTATCCAAACTCTTGAATTAAGACATACTAAAAGTGTGACATGAAGTCATGGTAGCCTCAATTGATGATATGGATCCACTAGTTGACTTTGTTTCTACAGATCATCACCAAATGTCTTCATGGGTGTCCTTATTATCCAAGACCAACTATATTTTATTTGGTGTTTTACACCTAAATAAAATATATCAATATTCACTCGTTTTAAAAAAACTAGCTTACATAAATTCAATTAAATAATGCTTTAAATCCTACTAAATAATTGCATAATACAAATTAAGTATGCACTTAAGTTATTATTAAAATAAAGTTCACTTAAAATCTTATGTTCAAATTCCTTGAGTTTTATCTTTTATATTTCTTCATGTACCCTTCCGCCTATGTAAAAAAAAATTCTCATGGTATTGCAAGTCAAATATATAGTGTCAAGAAGTCCAAATATCAAATGAAGTGTAAATTAATCTTGAATGTATATAATTTATTATCTTGTCATTAAACATGTTTTCTCCAATAATGTAATGCAATAATGTACTATCATGATATCTTGTCACTAAGCATCTCCTTTATGAAAAAATGTAAACTTGAGGCATGGTTGATCTTAATGGTATATCTATTATAAAAATATTCACACAAATCATTTTAGAAATTAGTAATCTTTTATGAGTCTTGAATTCTTGTAATGAACACACTTGGTGAGATGGACCTTCTGAGTGATATAGTATGTAAAACTGAGGATGCTAACATGTCTTTAAAGCTTCCTATACAACCCAATAATTATATCATAAAGAATTAAAAATTAAATCTTCATAACATAAAGATATCTTGGCACTACACATAAATAAAGAAATATTAAATTTAACAAGATAAAATAACAATATCTTTCATGTTACTCAATTGAATGACGATCCACAAGATTGTTATCTTTAACTCTTGAATCATAACAACCAATTTTTGCCATATCTTTATTAAAAAGGTAAAAAATACACAAAGGATACACACATTTTGGGGACAAATAAATTATTTTAAAAGCGTGTTTAAGACCATCTCCTCTAAACAGGAAAAACCATTGCATGTTATTAAATTGTATAAGGTTTCTAGAGAAGATAGAGAATTTGAATATCAAAAAAGGATTTGTAATTATTTTTAATATTAGAGATGCACATCTGATCATTATTGTTTAGAAAGTAATAGTGACAAGAATTAATTTTTATATTCATCTTTTTGTGACAAATAATTATATATATAATCATAATAGAAAAAGAAAAAAATTGTGCACTAAATCAATCAATTACATGTAGCATTCTAATTATAACATGGATTACTAACAACTTAAGAAATTATAATGAAGCATTCTATATCAAATTTACATACATGACTAATTCTCATGTAAAATAGAATTATATATACTAGAAAACCAATACATATTCAAGATAACCATTACATGACAAAACCAAAAAATTGTCCATTCCATGATAAAACCAATGAGTATTAGTTTGTAAAATAGTTGTTAGCAAAACTAAATTATAGTATACTAATATCGGTTACTAATACTAATCAACCCTAGAAAAATTAGTACAATGTTTTTTTTGTTTTTTTAAAGTGTTTAATCTTCATGATCAATTAACACAAGGAAAACTAAAATCAATATAAGCAATAACTCGGTTATGAGATTTCAAATGCTAGTAGCTTTTAAGGGTAGTAAACCCGTCAAATTTCAAACGCTAAAGCATACTGAAGCCAAAACAGATCATGGAGAATTTTATTGATTGGAGTTCATTTTCCAAAGAAGATGGATCATATCACTGATTTATAACAACACAGATAAAGAGAAACAATAAAACAACCAAAGCTTCTTGTCAAGAATCCAGACCAGTTAAAACTCGTAATACTTCAAACTAGGTATTTACACTCCAACTCATCCTTTTTAACATTTTTAAAATTTTGTTAAACTACTAATTATACTTTTAATATGCATACCTGTGGTTTTGGTTCTATCTGGCTATTATCTCTGGAACGCCAAAAACTTTATTTCTTGCCCCAACATATAAGAAAATGAATTGATAATTCATCCCAAAAATATCCTTTAAGTTGGCACATATGCACATCCATACTATTTTATGTGCTTGATGTTGAACACAGTGTACCACTGAGAAGGGGGTGAATCAGTGGTTCACAATATTCAAACCTTTTAAAACTAACTCTTGGTACCGGTTAGCAAATCTGACACAAGGAGGATATACCGGTGAGCTAAGGAAAGTGATCAAAAGAAAACACACAAAGATACTCAACACATAACACCGGATATACAAGGAAAACCCAATGCGGGAAAAAACTCGGTGAGAAATATTGTCGGAGACTACTGCTCCAATCCAGTCTCACAGTAAACACTGATTACAAAGTTTAGGGCACCAACCCCTGATTTTAGGGCACCAACCCCTACACAGAGCTCCAACTCAATGATATACAATAGATCAGATTAATACAATAGTTGTAGTCTTGTTACAAATGAGTTTTGTAACTCTTGCAATCAAATTACTTCACCAATTTAACCCTTCTCAACCGATTCTCCCTTGCTCAGTTCTCTACCAGTTTTCTATTCTTTGTTTATACCTTTTCTGCCCTAATTTTGTCTTGCATACCCTTCACTAGTACACTCTCTTATCTCATTCACCTTCTGCAACTTTCTTCCTGAATCTCCCTTGCCGGTTCACACAATTGTAGTTCTATTCGACAGCTTGCCGGTTGCTCTAACCTTACCGGTAAAACCTCTGATAACCCTTCTACCGATTCAACCTTTCTGTCAGACATCTCCAACACTCAGATGCTTTTGATCTTCTCTCTGATCACTCTCTTCTCTCTCAGTTACTCTCTTTTCACTAGCATCAAGCATTAGTGACTTAAGTCTTCAGTCTGCATTTTTATACTTGAATTTTCCCGCCAAAACCTACATTCAAACTGGGCATGTTAGGGTTTTTCTCCATCAAGTAAATCCGTATCAAATATAATCGAATCTCCTCTCCTCGATTGATGACCAGTAGTAGATCAAACATCACCACCATTTCTAATGACATATGTACGCACTTTCTATATTTAGTGACCTGCAACTTGTTTTTCAGCCTTGCTTTGTCATTCACCATTAATGCCTCAGTTGTTTCCTTTGACCAACGAGCACAAAGGTCGGATTCTTCTGCTTGATTTATCTCACCAAAAAGCTTATGCATCTTGATCCGCCTCAAGCCACACTTCTTCTGTCATTGACCCGTGATTCATGGATTCCTTATTTAAAGTCGACCTGCTCATCACCTGTCACGTCAATGGATGGTTTTCCTGCCAGTGCATGCTTGCCACATGGAATCTACGTGTCATCCTCAGACACCATCCAACTTAACCCCTTATATTATTTCGGTTTGAGTTCATTCACCGACCAAGACACACGACCAGTGTAAGGACCTTACCAGTTCATATACCCTACCAGTAGATCATATTGACTTGGAATGCTTCTGGTTCTATGTCTATACTTCATGTTATCCAGCAACCATTCACTCTGTTGGTTTGTCTTCTCCATGTTCATACATGCTCACCATTGGATCTCCTTATTGTTTGTAAACCGTTAATCTTCATGACTCCACCATTCCAACAGTCTCACCTTGCTTGCATCTGCATACCGGGAACATACCTAGCGATTGACATTTCATATCAGTTTCCAACACTTACTTGTTGATTATCATCCCATACCGGTTGACATCAATGACAACATAATGCCAACAATCTCCCCCTTTGGCATTAATGTCAACACACTTTGTTCCTTCTCCCAGCACATTGGACCGTAGACATTAACTCCCCCTTTGACAACAGTGACAAATGTTCGGGTCATACAAGCCATCTGATTCATTCTCCACCGGTTATACAGTGTATTCTCCCCCTTTGACCATTATCCTCTTAACCAAAAACATATAAGATGGAGGACATAGACACCAACTGACATCAATTTTTTATAAGAATCAAATGTGATTGTACTATGAGTGCTACCAACTGGGAAAGTAGATTCTCGTAATCATGAAATTCTCTTGGGTATTCCTACAAAAATTCCCTTCTTCTGCATTTTGTTCTTCTAGTACATTTGTCTAGTGTTCCTTCCATTTGGTGGTCCAATTGTGATTTTTATTAAAGTACAAATTGAATAGACATTGAAAGAACTTTCAACTAAGGACCAATGAGTACTACCCAAAATCTCAAGCATGTCGGTATTGTAGCATAATCACTCAATCTCCCCCTGTGCCAAGCATATGGTCCAAGAGATAGGAGATTTTACAATGAACTCCCCCTGAACCATAGATCTTCATACACATTTAGGTGCATAAAGTAGATGACACCACTCCTAACTTGTGTCTTAGATACTCAAAAGTGTTTACCGGTAGAGGCTTGATGAAGATATCAGCCACTTGTTCACCTGTAGAGACATACTCTACCTTGACTTCCTTATTTGCCACCTTCTCCCTCAGAAAATGATATTTGATGGCAATATGCTTTGTCCTTGAGTGCATAACCGGATTCTTTGATATGTTAATTGTATTGGAATTTTCACACTGGATGGAAATAGGGTCAGATATCTCTACCTAAATATCCTTGAGGGTCTACTTCATCCATAGCACCTGAAAATAGCATGTAGCAACAACAATATATTTAGCCTCAGCAGTAGATAGAGAAACTAAATCATGCTTCTTGTTGTGCCATGAGACCAATCGTTACCTAGGAAGAATGCACCACCACTTGTGCTCTTTCGGTCATCAATGCAGCCTGCCCAATCAGCATCAGTGTAGGCATGCAAGATAAAATCCCCTTGCTTGGGATACCATAGTCCATAATCAAGTGTCCCTTGTATATACCAGAATATCCTCTTGACTGCATTTACATGTGACTGTTTGGGTGCAGCTTGAAATCTAGCCACCATACATACTGCTTGCACTATATCCGGTCTAGAAGCAGTCAGATATAACAAACTGCTAATCATGGATCTGTACAATATCTGATCTGCCACTGGTGATTCATCATCCTTGCTCAACTTGCATTTGGTCACCATGGGGGTACTTACCAGTTTGCTATCTTTCATTTGGAATTTCTTCAACATGTCCCCGACATACTTGGTTTGAGAGACAAAAATTCCCTTGTCTCGTTGTGAAACCTGCAAACTAAGAAAAAATCACAGCTCTTCAAGCATGGACATCTCAAATTTTGTTTTCATCTAATCAACAAAGTCCTTGCATAGAGTTTCCTCGTTACCTCCAAAAATGATGTCATCCACATACACAACCACAATAATCATGTGGTTGCCTTCTGCTTTAACATACAAATTGTTGTCTGCATTTCCTTTTCTGAACCCTTGCTCCTTTAGATACTTATCTAGTCTAGAGTACCATGCTCTAGGAGCCTGCTTCAACCCATACAATGCTTTCTTCAAATGGCACACAAAGGTTTCATTATTGTGTAGTAGAAAACCTTCTGGTTGTTCCATGTATACTTCCTCTTCTAAATTTCCATTTAGGAAAGCAGATTTGACATCCATTTGATAAACTTTATAACCCTTGTAGGCAGAGAAAGCAAGAAACATCCTAATAGCTTCTAGTCTAGCCACTAGTGCAAATGTTTCTTCAAAATCAATACCTTCTACTTGAAAATATCCTTTGCACACTAACCTATCTTTGTGCCTCACAATATTCTCTTCTTCATTCATCTTGTTCCGGTATACCCACTTTGTGCCAATGACATTCTTATCAACCGGTCTATGAACTAATTCCCAAGTCTTATTCTTCTCAATCTGTTACAATTCCTCTTCGATTGCATCCATCCATTTCTGACTTTTGTTGGCCTCATTGAATGTCTTAGGTTCCTTTTCAGTCATGAGACATAAATTGACTTGTTCATCATTCCGGGCAAGTCTTCGTCTAGTCTGCACACCATCACTCTTGTTACCCAAAATCTGCTCTTCCGGGTGGATTTTTTGCACATACCAGTTAGGGACCTTATTGGATGCTTCTTTCGGTTCATTGTCTGACTGATCTTCTTCACCTTCATCACCGAAATCATCATACCAGTTCACTTGTGCTTGTCTTCCTTTATGCATATCCTCATCAACTCTTACATGCACATTCTCAATAACTCTTCGTAGTATTTTGTTGTAGCATTTGTAGGCCTTACAGTGAGTTGAGTAACCAAGGAAAATACCTTCATCACTCTTGGAATCAAAGCTTCTCAAGCCATCCTGATCTCTTTTAATGAATCATTTACACCCAAACACCTTGAAGTACTTGACTGATGGTTTCTGGTCATACCATAACTCATAAGGTGTCATCCCGTTGTTTATTCTCAGTTGAACCCAGTTCAAAGTATATGTTACAGTATGAACCGCTTCCTTCCAATACATATCTGATAAGTTTGCCTCATTAAACATAGTTCTAGCCATCTTCTTGACTGTCATGTTCTTCCTTTCTACCCACCATTTTGTTGTGGTGTCCTAGGGGATAAATATTGTCTTCTGATTCCATGTCTTTCACAGTAGTCCTCAAACTCATTTGATGTAAACTCACCACCCCAGTCTGATCTTAGTCATTTGAGCTTGCATCCACTTTCCTTCTCTACCATCTTTTGGAAGATCTTGAATCTGTCAAATGCTTGTGATTTATCCTGTAGGAAAGTAACCCATGTGATTCTTGAATAGTCATCAATGAAGAGCATAAAGTATCTCTCACCGGCAAGAGTTCTTGTCCTAGTTGGACCACACAAATCTGTATGTACCATTTCAAGTGGTATTGAGGTTTTATGCTCCTTAGTCTTGAAGCTCGCCTTAGTTTTCTTTCCTCTTACATATTCATCACAAAATGTGCTTACCGGTTTGAGGATTGGTGGTATATTTCTTACAGACCCCTTTTTGCTTACTGCAACTAGATTATCAAAATTTATGTAGTCTAATCTGCTATGCCATAGCCAGCTCTCATCCACTTGTCCCGTCATGCATTGGCACTCAAAGCATTCCTTTAGATTGTACACGTTTCCATAATTTATTTTGCCTTCTGCTACAATCTAACTGGTACTCTCTTTTCTTATCTAGCAAACAGAAGAATCAAAAATGAATTTGTACCCTTTATCACACATCTGACTCACGCTTAGCAAATTGCGTTTCATACCTTCTATGTAATACACATCATGTGCCTTCAATTTGCCATCTATATTCAAAGTACCTTTGCCTTTTATATTGATGGAGGGGTTATCTCCAATTCTTACTGAGCCTCCATTCCAATCTTCAATCTTGATAAAGTTCTTTTTATCATCAGTCATGTGGTTGGAATAACCATTGTCTACAACCCACAAGTTTCTTCATTCTACATGTAGGATAGTCTGCACAATCAGACGTGATTCTACTTTGTTCTTGTCTTTCTCAACCCAAACCAGTTTGTCTTCTTTCTTTTTGTCTGTTGCAACTTCTTGTTCCAGTTTAACTACCAGTTTCTGATCAAGAGTTGTCTGTTTCTGCTTGATTTTCCTTTGCTTGCAATGCTTTTCAATATGTCCAAACTCTTGACAATTATATCATTTCATATTGACATTAAAATATGAATCTTTAAAACTATTGTAGGACACAAATTAACTTCTCCTACATTCAAAACACCTATGACCAAATCCATTACACTGATAACAAACAACATCCATACCCCGGAGTGCAGCAAAAGAGTTTCTACTTTCAAAACTAACAGGGGGCTTATTCATCATTCTACAATCTGCAACTCTATGTCCAAACTTATTACACCAGTAGCAATAACCATGGAAATTGGGTACATACCAATCTTGTTGCTTTGAACCGGCAAACCTTTGTCTCACCAAATGTCTTCCTCTCATGCTGTTGATTCTGGTGAATCCTTCACTATCCACCTTGGGCTTTCTTTTATGATTTACGTATCGGTACAATGTGTGAGCCCTCCAGTTTTGAGCATATCGGTTCACAGGCTGATGTAGCCTCATCATAGGTCTTCTTGTTGGTATCTTTGCTAACTGTTAAGATTTTCTTCTCTTTACTTTCACTTGAAGAGGCGAACTGTATCTCCTTACCGAATGTGTCTTTGTTGTTGGAACTTTGTCCTTCTTCAAATCCCAAGCTACCAATATCTTTTGAATTCTTTTGATTGTTCAGCATCTTGTCCAAAGCTTCAGTGTTTCCCTCATACTTGCTCCTTATTTTCAGTTGATCCTTACTCTTTTCAAGCTCCTTTCTAATCTTTACAGTTTCTTCTTCCAGATTTTGATGCACCTTCTCCTTCTTCATCAAATCAGAGGATGTAACTTCACATATCCTCTTAGCTTCTTCCAACTGGAGTTTCAAGTCAGAAATCACTTGATTGGACTCATCCAGGGATTGCTTCAGGAGATCTTGTTCTTCTGTTGCAGCAAGCTTGACTTTCTTGAGTTCTCTTCATGTCTTACTTAACTCATCAAGAGCACTTATGAGCTCGCCTTCTAGATCAACTTCAACTTCAATGTCTTCATCTTCCTCATATTCAACAACTGGTTCATCTACTACCATAAAGAGATTAACTTCTCTTTCATCCTCATGATAGTCATCTTCTAATGCACTCTCTTTATGGTACTTCTTCTGCTTCCGGTAGCTTCTTCTTCCTTGCCGGTAAACTTTCTTCACTTTGTCTTTATCGAAAGGTCTTCTAGAGCTCCTTTGCTCATCTCCATCGGTTTCAGTGTAGGGACATTTTGCAGCAAAGTGTCCTATTTTACCACAGTTGAAATATTTGAGTGGCAACTTTCCTTTATACTTACCGGATCCTCTCTTGAGCTTTATAACAAATTTTTCTACCTTTGCATCCGAGTCTCCACTGGATCCTTTATGAGAAACCTCTTCCTTGCCCTTTTTGGTGGAATTGAAAGCAACCTCTTTCCTTGAAGATCCTTCTCCAGTTGTCCTCATCTCATAAGTAGTTAACGAGCCAAATAACTCATCCATTGTGAAGGTTTTCAGATCCTTGGCTTCCTCTATAGCAGAGACCTTAGTATCATACTTAGATGTGAGTGATCTAAGTAACTTTTTGACAATAATCTCATGACCAATTTCCTCTCCAAGTCCTCTAATCGTGTTCACAGTTTCATCTACTCTATGAAGGTAGTCTGTAATCTTTTCTTCATCTTTCATCTTCAATCCTTCAAGCTGACCTCTTAATGATTACAGCTTGGCCTCTTTAACTTTGGCATCTCCTTCAAATAATCTCTGCAATTTATCCCAAGTCTCCTTGGCAGATGAGCAGTGCATGACCTTGACAAACTCATTATCTGATAGCCCACTAAGAATAACATGTTTATCCTTTGCATTGTTCTCATACTCCTTCTTAGCATTCGAGTTAGTGGGAGGAACACTAGGGACAATATACCCATTCTTTCCAGACATCCAAACATCAAATCCTAGAGAGGACATATATTTTCCATTCTTTTGCACCAAAATGCATAGTTGGTTCCATCAAACATGGGAGGTTTAGAAGAGGAGGAGGACTCATTTCTTGCCATTGTGTTCTAAGACCGGAATCTACCCAAGCTAGAGAAATCTTATCTGATTGGGAACCTATGTTATGATACCAATTGTTGAACACAATGTACCACTGAGAGGGGGGTGAATTAGTGGTTTACAATATTCTAAACCTTTTAAACCTAACTCTTGGTACCGGTTAGCAAATTTGACACAAGGAGGATATATCGGTGAGCTAAGGAAAGTGATCAAAAGAAAACAAACAAAGATACTCAACATATAACACCAGATATATGAGGAAAACCCAATGTGGGAAAAACCTCAATGAGAAATGTTGCTAGAGACTACTGCTCCAATCCAGCCTCACAGTAAACACTGATTACAAAGTTTAGGGCACCAACCCAAGGAGAACCAACCTCTGCATCGAGCTCCAACTTAGTGATATACAATAGATCAGATTAATACAATAGTTTTAGTCTTGTTACAAATGAGTTTTGTAACTCTTGCAATCAAAATACTTCACCGGTTTAACCCTTCTCAACCAGTTCTCTCTTGCTCAGTTCTCTGTTGGTTTTATGTTCTTTGTTTATACCTTTTCTGCCTTGATTCTGTCTTGCATACGCTTCACCGGTACACTCTCTTATCTCCTTCACCTTCTGCAACTTTCCTCTTGAATCTCCCTTGTCGGTTTACACAATTGTAGTTCTATTTGGCAGCTTGTCAGTTGCTCTAACCTTACCGATAAAACCTCTGATAACCCTTCTGCCTGTTCAACCTTTTTGTCAGATAGCTCCAACACTCGATTCTTTTGATCTTCTCTCTTATCACTCTTTTCTCTCTCAATTACTCTCTTTTCATCGGCATTAAGCATCAGTGACTTAAGTCTTCAGTCTGCATTTTTATACTTGAATGTTCCCACCAAAACCTACATTCAAACTGGGCATATTAGGGTTTTTTGCCATCAAGTAAATTTGTATCAAATCAAATCAGATCTCCTCTCCTTAATTGATGATCTACAGTAGATCAAACATCACCGCCATTTCTGATGACATCTTTACGTGCTTTCTATTTTAGTGACCTGCAACTTATTTTGCGGCCTTGCTTTGTCATTCACCATTAATGCCTCAGTTGTTTCCTTCAACCAATGAGCACAAAGGTCAAATTTTCTTGCTTGATTTATCTCACCAAAAATATTTTGCATCTTGATCTACCTTGAGCCGCACTTCTTCTGTCATTGACCCGTGATTCACGAGTTCCTTATTTAAAGTTGACGTGCTCATCACCTATCACGTCAATCCACTGCATGCCTACCACATGGAATCTATGTGTCGTCCTCAGACACCATCCAACTCAACCCAGTCTGTTATGTCAGTTTGAGTTCATTCACCGACCAAGACACACGACTGGTGTAAGGACCTTACTGACTCATATACCCTACCAGTAGATCATATTGACTTGGAATGCTTCTCATTCTATGTCCATACTTCATGTGATCCAACAACCATTCACTCTGTTGGTTTGTCTTCTCCATGTTCATACGTTCTCACCAATGGATCTCCTTATTGTTTACAGACCAGTAATTTTCATGACTCCACCATTCCAATAGTCTCACCTTGCTTGCATCTGCATACCGGGAACATACCTACTGATTGACATTTCATACCAATTTCAAACACTTACTTGTCGGTTATCATCTCCTACCGATTGACATCAATGCCAACATTTGACTCCATCTTTAATCTCTTTAACAATGAAAAGAAGGCAAATTAAGAAGTATTTAAATGTACTTCCATCACTGTGGGAACCTAACCCAAAAAATAACAACGTTCACAATCAAATCTCAGAGAAAAGTGTGATATTCACTTATATTGAAAAGTACTAAATCATGAAAAGAATGTATTTTTTTGTACCTATATTTGAAAAATGAATATATCACTTGTTGATTAGCACAAATACTAAAACATTGGAAAAATTATACTATAGGGTGCTCATTTGATACAAATAAAATGTGAAATGAAATATATGCTCAGTTGGTACAACTCATTGTTTTTAGGCCCAACTCACATATATCAATTGTTGATTAGCACAGATACTAAAAAATAAAGTGGCAATGTTGCTCGGAATAATGTAAATTTAAATTCAAATGCATTTATTATTGCCATTGGTTCTTTTTAGACCTAGTTCATACACGTCGATTGTTGATTAGCACATAGATCCTATAAGATAACTAGTGGCATTGTTGCTCAAAATAATGTAAATTTAATTCTAAGAATGCATTTATTATTATATAAATACCTCCTCGCAATCATCTTCATCACCTTTAGCAGACTCAGCTCCAACTTCTTAAGATTCCTTCTCCAAAGCAGCCAAATCCTCACGTGCCTCATAAAACTCACCTTCCTCCATACCCTTACCAACATACTAGTGCACAAAGGCATGCTTGGCATACATGAGATCAAACTTATGATTAATGTGAGAGAAGACCTCAATAACACTTTTGGAGTTAGATATCATGCAAACTACCCTCTGAAGGGGATCCTGGAGGGGATAATGCTAAGGTTTGTGATAACATTTGTCGATTTAAGCAATTTATAAATTTAGAAAGAAAACAAAGAATATAACTGCACAACCACATTCATCGAACCAAAAAACTTAGTTTTTATAAATGAAAAATGAAGATCCAATAAAGTACCAAAACTCACCTTATCTCTTGAAGGAATTAGCCTTTGGAGAGTATAAAAATGCGTGTTTATCCTTTCATATCGCCTTTATTTAGCCTCACTATGATTCCTAGACGCAGCCAACACCTTTTCTTCCAAACTATCATTATAACTTATCTTTCTGTCATTAAAACCCTCACCTATAATACAAAACCTCTCTCATGCTTCTACTTCTCCTTCTCCACCATCAAAACAATCATGATCGTAATGATAATTTAAATTCCCCAACATCCTACTCGAAAAACATCTCAAATACTCATTATTAAACATCCTACTACTATATTCACGACCCTCAAAACTAGGAGAGTCAAATATGGCCTCATTATCTAGTAGAATAGACACATCAATATGCTTTGATAATGAATGATTTGAGAGCACGATGTTGTAGGGTTCCACCACAGATGTAGAGACCTGAGGAGATGGGTAAACTATGAAACCCAACTTGGATTTCTTTTCATAGTCCACAGAAAGCCTCTCCAAGAGAAGAGATCCCAGAATTGATCCAGTCTTGCCTCCTACTACGTGGAAAACAAGAAACCCTTGCAGATTAGTGCACTTGTCTGCCAACTTTCAGATTTGATCTAGACACAGATCCACTATCTCCTTACCAACTAAATGCATAAAAATAAAAATAATGTCACTAGGGTTTCAATGGACAAAATTGAAAGTCACATAGTTGCTTTAGGGTTTTAAATAACAGGATGAAAACAATGCAAGGCAATTTGAGAAGGATCACTCACTGGTATGGTGGTTGCGAGTGAATTTATTTGCGATGTTCTCTTTTCCATTGATGAGTTGCTCTGTGTGAAAAAGTTGGCGACAAATCCCGATTTGAATCTCATTGATGACAGTCTATTCCAAATCTTGGAACACAACACTCCTACCTCTCTCTCCATGAGCAACCGCTTCTTCATTGCCTCTCCATCATGTTTGGGATTTTTCATTCAAATTAATATTTTTTCAAATTGTATTGGGTGAGAAATCTCAAATTGTATTCGACAAGCTTCCTATTTTAAAGCTTTGATGTATAGAAACTGACCCAAAAGTTTGTTTATTCTTCCATCTGTCAACTCCAGACGCAGCTATTGTGGCTCCAAAACATTAGCATCGTATAGATGGCATGCATAACATACATGCATACCCATGCCCAGTTGTAGGTAGGCCCCCACACGGGCTATGACGATGTGGACATAGCAGGACATCGTGTGGGTCGGGGTTGTGACGACATGGACTCACCGGAAAGGACGTCCATAGGGCACTTCATGTTGCCAACTTTGGAGGGGCATATAACACGCAATCGGTCAAATCGCTAGGAGACCACAAAGTGCTTTGTTGGGCGGGCGAGAAAGTAGTGGGAGACAGTTGTCTCCCACGGCTGATATCATACTATAACACGCAAGTAATTGAGGACAATAACTTAGAGACTTAGGTCTGGTCAATAACAATGCATTTAATATATCTATTCATATGTTGTGGTCAATAACATACCAAGCCATTAACTTGGAAGGCAAGAAAGAGTAGTCATATATTTGTGGTCAATAACATGCAAAGCCATAAACTTGCAAGGCAAGGAAGAGAAAAACAGGAGCAAAGCAGATATCTAGGAAGGTTAAACGTGTGTTATATGATCGTGATTAGCAACAGCAGCGTGGGTCAGGGCTTGGATGCTGTTGAAGCTGTCATGTATGTTAAGAGAATTATTCATAGGATTTTCCTTTTCCTTATGTGTTCATATGATTTTCCTTTGCAACTTATGTTCATATGTTTTTCCTTTGGATTTTTCTTGCAGAGGGTTGGAAATCAAAGACTAGACATGCATTATAGGAGTGGCGGGAGCAGCGGGGGGGAGGGTTTGAAGAGGAAGTTAAAAATGTTGATTATAGGAGCGATGGTAGCAGTGCGGGCTAGGGTTACATTGGATCTATGAAGGTATGCGTTCTCATGGTCAGCTCTGGTTTTATTGATGCATATGTTAAAACCCACGAGTTTTTATTTATGCATTTGTTTAAATATGCATTTTGGATGTATTTGTGGGTCTGTATTTGTGTGTGTCATTTTGCAAAATCAGGTCATCACATTTGGATGATTGAAACAAATGAACAAATTAAATAATTGTTGTGATTAAAGGCCAATTTTTTAAGCCGTCTAAATCAACTATTTGGTTAATTAGTCTCTGCGATTAACAAGCATTGTTTATGTCGCGTGCAGCTTGGATTAGACAGTGTGTGTTTTGACTTATTTATCTTATAATCTGTTAAAATTAAGTTAATAGGTTGGTATTAACATAAAATAATTGAATGATCATTCATTTCAAAAGTCAGTCATCACACAATACTTGCAGATTGAATTCATACCACTCATAATTGAATTAATATCTAACTTATATCTAAGTGCAAATAGTGAAATAAAAAATTCAAATTATATACTTACCCTAATCTGATCCTAAAATTTAACAAATTCTAATTATCACATTCAGAGTTATGTTGATAGAAGCATAAATCAGGATCAAATTGTGCTTTTTTTACTATATTGTTCATCGTGCTTTATCCCCCAAGCCTCTTATAAACTAAAAGACTTTGCATGAATTATTTGTGTATAAATAGTTTGTGATTAGTCACAAACACAATGATGTCGATATCAAAATTAAATATTAGTTTGAGAGTTTTTTGTTTTCATTGTATGTGCATCCCTGTTGTATGTTGCCATGGACCAAATTTGGCTCTTTATAGTTGTTACGATGTCTATGACTCTGAGTATGAACTGACTATTTGTATGCTCTGTGTACTTGCAATTGTTTGGCAATTGGTGTGCAATTCAATGATATTGGCTGATATGTAGTTTACTAGGATGTTGATTCACCAAAAATGGCAGCAGATGTTGGGATTGGATGTGCAAGATGGTGGTGAAGGTCTCCATCACTTCTCTTCACGGGATATTTGGTGGACCGAAATTTGCATTGACGATGATTCGACTAAAGACTTTTGTGCAACAATTCCACTTGCTAGATTGGATGCATTCATCAAGGGGGAATTGTTGGTTGAAGGTTTTGAAACCAAGTTTGTCCGAAAGAGGCATACTGAAGATGATAATAGTAGTGTGCATGACAGCCATACGACAAAGATGTATAGCTGGTTAGTAGTCACATTCTTTGGTATGCTCTGTTTATGTTTAATGACATATCAACTCTTGCTGAAAATATGACAGCTTTTATGTTTAATGTATTGGTGTTCTTATGGAGCAAAAGACAATAGGAATAAGTTGCCACCTTTGAAGTGGACTCGTGTGTATCATAAAAAATGAGGTTGTACGTATCATTTCATTGTCAATGTGTTATATGGTAGGGCAGATGTGACCATCTTGATATACAAGCAACTGTTGCATGTAGACAAAAATGGTGCATTATGTCATGATGTGCATGATACCAACAACGAGTTGCACTCACAATTTGTACCAAATTTGTCTGACAAATGCAAAGCATATATAGAGAGCTTGTTGGCAATGGACGTCAATGTCAATGCTATAATGGACAAACACCTTGATGATCCTATTTTTTTGTAGCATGTTGAGGAAGAGAGATTCATTTGTAACATGGAAGGACGTTATGAACTCGGCGGCAAGGGTCCATTCCATTCGATCATGAAAGCATGCAAACGATGCCACGAGCATCTTAAAATGGAAAAAACAAGATGAGGGTAATTTATTTATTTTTCCAGCAGCTAGAAGGTCCTGACACACCTTTCCTTATCAGAATACAAATGCCTTAGATGCTCGACATGATGGTTCGACACTCACATGAGTCAATCATCTTGATGGATTCCACATTTGCAATGAATAAATATGGGGCAAGTCTCCTTAAAAAACTCCTTGTAATGAGTCTTCCTCATATTTTGAAGTTTCCCATTGCATTTAATTGTAGATGGAAATAATTATCGTGTTCGTTGCTAAAAATAGTACCAATTGTATTTGTTTCTCATGTTTGACAAGAAGCAATCAAGTGTGTCTATTGCATGGGCAGTGACATCAAGGAACAAGATCAAGAACCTTGAGGTGTGGTTGGTGGAGTTGCAGAGACGAGTAAAGGAAAAGAGGTCTTATTGGAGGATCAATGCATTCATCACAGACGATGCAAGTGCATATATTCAAGCGATACAGTACGTGCATGTTTCAATTGTTAGTCTACTTCAGATCAAATAGTAAGATATGTTGCTCTACCATTTTTTGTATATTGATCAGGCACGATTAATCATTGACTTCGAAATAGGACCGTTTTTCAATGTCGTGTGATACTTTGTATCTGGCACGTGCGGCGAGCATGGTTGAAGAATGTCTACAAGTATACGATAAAAAAAAAAAGAGAAATCGACATTTTTTGTTGTTTAGGGCAGATAATGATGGCAATGCCTAAAAGTGAAGAGTGCACTACTCAACAAGTGCACAATTTCTTTGTTGAATTTGTTGATCAACAACATTTTCTAGAGTACTTCCACAACACATGGTGTCAAGATGGTCGTATTGGTGATTTTTACGTTACCTTACATTTTCCCTCCCTGACTTGTTAACTCTTTTGTTGTGACAGTTGTCGCATTTGTTTGTTTGTTGATATCTTCCTTTTCGTTTCGTCTTTTGGGTAGCAATGTTGGCAAAAAACTTCTGGAATTTCCCTCATGCTAACCAGGACACAAACAATGCCATCGAATCATACCATGGAAAATTGAAGGTGTTGCACCTAAGAGACAATAAGAAGATGTGCACAAGGAGGATGGACAATCTATATCACAAGCTTGCCTATAAAGTGAAACCATTCTACAAGAAAAAGCGATTGTTGCAAAATTATGGATTCATTAGAAACTATAGGTTGTCACATTTGTGAGCTAGCATGGAGAGGGAAAAGGAAATTCCCGATGTCGATTTTGTTCTAGATGACACAAATCCTAGTTCATAATGGGTGAAAAGTCAGTCCTGTTGCAATTGGTATGTGGTTACGAAATGCGGTGATCACTTGTACATATGTGAATGTCTATGGAGTTTGCAAGGAAACACATGCAAGAATGCTTTGAAGGTTGTTGCAATGGTCGACAACACATTTAATGATTCATGTCTCCCGGTTAAGTCGATGTCAAGTGCAACTCAACTTGTTTGGTTTTTCAATGTTTATGTATGGTGATTTAGAAGATCTACACTTCACTCTAAGATACTATTTCGTGCAGAACCTATTCCTATGTCAACTCCAATATCTATTAACGTTAATGAGCACCCAACACCTCTGTCGGTTGTCGATACCATTTCTAGTGTAGAAGCACATATAGAGGATGCTAACATCATGACATGGAATGAAGCAAGCACAAAGTTGAAAATGGTGTCACGAACAATGCCACAGTAACGCGAAAAAATAATTGCATTTGTAGGTTGTGTGGAGAGGTTCATGGTTGATATTGATGATTCTAGTGTGATGGCATTTGATTTCAGTCCCCATATCGATCCAGCCGCTACAAGCACCATTTGAATGCAGCCTTGGTTCAGTGCAAGTAGGGAATATGGTCGGATTCAGAGGCAATCTAGGTAGAATACGAGCACTGAGATCTTTGATGATGTTATGCTCCTTAAGGCCTTTGAGTTCCCCTCGGAGACTACTAGGAGGTGGAAGGGCAAAAGGCTATTCGACAAAGCACCGGAACCGCACATCCTTGCCACAGGTTATGTTGTATCTAATACATGTTGGTACACAACTGTGTCACGTTTAAGTGGTTTCCAAACATGTCAATAATCTGCCATGTGTAAGACAAGATGGTCAATAATATGCCATGTTGAAGATGGAAAAGGTCAATAATCTACCATGTTTAATACGAAAAATGGTCAATGATCTGCCACAAAATGGTCAATAATCTTTCATGTTTAAGACGAAAAAGGTCAATAATATGCTATGTTAAAGACAAAATGGTCAATAATCTACCATGTTTAAGACAAAATGGTCAATACAGGTTGGTACACAAGTGTGTCACGTTTAAGTGGTTTCCTAACATGTCAATTGTGTGTGTGCTTACTTAGTAGTTTTGTTTCACAGTTGGTGAAAGTGGACCACAGACAGGCGTGACAATGTTCACTACACTCTCATCATCTGGGCAGAGGAGTCCTCGCCAACAATTGGCTTTTGACTTTGCTTAATCTAGACAAGGATCATAGAATGTCCCTCGCTAACACAACATTGGTATTATTGGTTCAAATTTGGATATGCATTATTTATGTATACCTTCCATATCTGCGGATAACTACATGACATTTCCATATTCGTGTCAACAACTAAGATGTGCTATACAGGTCACTCGGTACATTTTTTTGCAACAAATAACACGTCGCGTTATGTTGCTTTGACCATGAAACTTTTTTGTTTCGCTTTGCATGGGAGGTGGTGATCGCTAGTTTATCTGTATTGTATTTTAAACCATGTGTCATTCATTACCTTTGTACTACATTTTTCTTAGCTCCATGTTTAGCTTTTTATCTTTCAACATGTTTAGTAATATGGACTGGATTTGTTTGTTGTAATATTGTTGTCCCCAATGTTGTTACACACTGTACCTTTCTCAACAGGTGCCATTTTAGATATTTGTTCACCTTCTACAAAGCAATGACAAACACGTACACCAACGGCGATAGGAGGAGGTTGTAATTTTGATTCTACCACTTTATTTTTCAGTATTGCGCCTTTATGTATCACATTTATTGAATGCTATGGTTAAATAAGTAAGAATCTTAATGTATGAATATGTCTTACAATTATTGAATGGTCTAGTTAAATAACTGACATGCTTATTGTAGGAATATTTGTTGCATTTATTGAATGCAATTGTTAAATAACAAGCTCTTGTAGGATGAATGTGCAGGTTACACCAAGATATGGAAGAGCATAACCAAGAGGCTGCACGACTGAGGATGCGTCCTTGCCTTAGAATTGGATGGCAGGTCGATGTATACAAACATGACAATGGCCAGACATATTATATTGTCCACATAACAGACCTCTTATTTTTGTTCCATCTTTGGAGACAGAGTGAAATATATAGGGTGCTATGGCCCATTTTTAGACCCTTTGTCAACCAACCAGTGGCTCTCCCGAGGGTACACATAATGTGCACCGTCAGCCGAGATTCAAATCCATGGAGGGGGCGGATCCAACTACCACACCCAGATGATGACATTGTTGCCGCAATGCCCTTTTTCCCACCAATCTGGTGGTTCTGGATTATACTCACCTCTTCATGGGACAAAATAGTCCCCGCCCACCAATGAGGTTTGCAAGGATTGAAAGAAGATTATCATCATGGAGGAGGTCTCTCCCACAAAATTATATTAGCTTTCTTGGTTGTATGACTATGATTTTTAATAAAACCATTGAAATTTATGTTTACAGAGGGACATGATGGTATATTTTTGTGGACAAAATTTATATTTTTGGTATTTTCCTACAGTTTTTATAAATCAATATTTATTTATAGTGAGATTGGTCCATTTTTATTTTGTTTTCTTGCATGTGCAACTTACATGTCTAACTTCAATGTATCATGCATTATTAATATAAATTTAAAAATCACTCCATGTATATCAAAAATAATATCAATAGAGCGACCACACCACTGGTCTCTATATTGCATACATCAAAGTAACACGATACGCTCTATTACATACATTACACTAACATGATACGTTAAATTACATAAATCACAATAACGCAACATGTTATGTTATTTCTTTCTATCTTTCCTCTACAACAACATGTTATAATGAAAATTTTGATGAGTTATGGTGTCGTTAACAAAATCGATGTGACATTGATATCCTTGAAATAAGATTTTATGTATGTGATACTGTAGACACCCAAAATTGTCCAGTTTAATTAAATAAATATTTTATTTATTTAATTATCTAAGCCTAATTCTTCTATTAATTAAATAAATTTTTATTTATTTAATTAATTCATTTATCCTCTTCTAGCCTTATTTCTCATTTAAATAAATGCATTTATTTATTTAAATTATCCTTTTCCTAAATTAAATAGATATTTTTATTTATTTAATTATCCTACTTCTTCTATTAATTAAATAAATCTTTATTTATTTAATTAATTCATTAGCTTTTTCTACACATGTCATTCATCTCTTAATTCATACACTACCTACCTCTTTCATTATTTTACTATTTCTTCTACCTACCCTCTAATCCTAGCCGACCTCTCTTTTTACACATCTCAATCTTAACCCTCCATTTCATATTGTGTCTTCTATTTAAGGAGATGCTTCCTTCATTGTCAAACCCTAATGACTCATGCTAATGATCTTTCATGCAACTTGGCTACACTACGATCCTACTTGCAACCACATTCCGTTCTTTGTTGAGCTCTTGTGCATATAAAAATCTGAGAGCAAATATATCAAGCAAGATCAATGGAGATAGGAAGAATGGAGATCAAAACCCTATTGGACATGTGATTGGTATAATCTTTGTGATTTTGTTTTATTTTGCATTGTCTTAGGTAATCTTCATATGTTATGGTGGATCTTTGTTGATTGTTGGGCTAGGGTTTTGTGGTTGGATTCATTTAGCCTTTCAATATTGTTCTTATTGTTATCCATTTTCACCATACACATTTTGGCACGCCCGGTGGGACTCTTGTCCCTTTGCATTTAACCTTCTTGTTGCAGATTTTGCGTTTTTGATGTTGCAGATCGGACATTTTTCGACGACATTTTAGGTTTTTTCGCGTCTGCGAGCGTTCAAATCGTGTTTCTAAGTTTCAGAAGCGTCTGTGTAATCTTGAATCGCGCCTGTGTTTTTGCCAAATTTTATTTTGCAGGTTTCTGAAAGGTGCGTCTGTGTTTCCGAACCGCGTTTGCGTTGTTTCTGCCTGCGTCTGTGTCCGAGAGAGGCGTCTGTGTATTTTTGCCGCGTCTGTGCATCATAGAACCGCGTCTGTGTCATACAGACACGTCTGTGTCTAGTATAACAGCGCCTATGTTTTACTGTTTCAGAATTTTAAATTTCCTTTGGTTCAATTTTTGGATTTCGTACTTAGGGTTTCAGATCTGGTTTATTTTTGGACTAACCCTTGCAGATCTAGCTAACCAAGTTTGTGCAGCTTGTTTTGGAAGCAAAAACATTTTTGTTGAAGGCCCCTTTTTCACAAAGTCTTTTGGGTTTTCTAAAATTTACCTAACTTGTGTGCTTGCAGGAAGGGGTGATCATTTGAAACAACCCAAACTACTAACAAATTTTGTTGCAGGTCCTTAGCTAGGGTTTTGAAATTTTGTTGTGTGCCTTGTTTTCTTAGATTAGCAAACACTTCCATTGGTGCACTAAAATTGAATCATTGTCTTTTGTGTCTTGAGCAATAGGCTCTTTTTGTTTAATCTTTAGAGGGCTTGTCTTCCCGTGTGGTCATTAGGACTACTAGTGAGAAGAGAACGACCCAAGTGGTAGAAAAAGAAAAGCCATCTTCTTCCAAGCCACTATAAACAAATGTATTCATGGTGAAAACTATGAATAACGTGTGCTGATTAGTTCATACCGACACTATGTCTCCCCATAAACCCGTTTGATCAAATTTATTTGATCATTTGTAGGGCGTAACCCCTACCGGCTGGGAGCCTTCTGTAGTTATAGAGCTGAAAGTGCCGCATGTATGGCCACACGAGCGGATGCCCTTACTAGCATCTTTTTGTTTTAGAAGCCCAAATCCTTCTAGTTTTTGAGGCAGGAGGTCGGACCTCTAGTAGCGGCCCACACACATACGGTTCTTAGTAGAGATACAAAGTTTGCCATGGGGAGTTTTCATGGGGACTAATGCTTGGCTGACCCGAGAAGTGAGTGCCGAGGGTGGAGCCAGTGAGGTCAAGCATCTAAGTATCCGCTCTGAATAGCGTAGCCTCGGGGGTAAAACCCTATGTGGGATCAACAACTATTGTCTTGGCCAACCATAAAAATTGTGCTTGTCTTATGTTAAACACTCAAACATTCAAGACCAAACAACAAAACATTGTGTCTTTTGTGTCTTCAAGTGTATGCAAAATATTTTTCATCAAACAACACACTTTTGGAGTCTAAACACTTGCAAACATTGAGTCCTCATCAACATTGTGTCCTCTTGTCACGAAAAATAGTCAAACAGTCGGATTTGGTCACAACAAAACAACTTCACAGATTGGAAAAATTGCACGAAGTTTACAGAAACGCGTCTGTGTCTGTTTTAACCACGTTTGGGTAATCTAAGCGCGTCTGTGAAGGGCAGAATAGCATCTATGTTTTTATTAGCGTCTGTGTCTAACAAAGAAGCATCTGTGTCTGGGAATCGTGTCTGTGAAGTATACAGAAGCGTCTGTGTCCAGAATTGAAAACTTTTACAGTCCAGCAAACAAAGGAAATCAGTTTCGGAATACTTGAGCTTCCTAGGTTGTCTCTTCAGGTTTCATCTAGCATTCAACCTGTCCTTGGGTCTCATACAGTCCATCATTGCTTTACATCTCATTTTACATTCATACTTGTCTAAACTTGGGTCACAAGGTCACTTGCTTGTCCTCATCATACTTTTTCAACACACTACATACAACTACACTTTGCTAAGTGGTCCCTCATCAAGGTTTCTTACCTTTGGGTCTCATTTGGTCTTACTTAGAGTCAAGGTCAGCTTACCTCATCAAGAGAAACAATCATCTCTTTGGAAGTCACACCTGCTCTACTACTTACATACTTGGTCTTACACTTTGGACATTACAAGTACACCTCAAGATTCATTTGCACTCCATACAACTCTTGGTCTTCCATACTCTTTTCATTTTTTCATCTAGTCTCTCACATCTTGGTCAAACACCTAGTTCATGGTTGAAACCCGCCTTCAAAAATCTAGGAGAATAGCTAAAGAAGCTCAAGAATCCGCAAACATGAGTTCTTATGAGTATGACAATGATTTATTCTTCAATCCTGAGCACACTACATTACCTGACATGGAGGTTTATAGAAACAATCCAAATGTTGAAAAAACAGACACTACAAACAACAATGCTACACACAATGACAATATGGACAACTTTTCAATACAATCAACAGACATAGAAGAATCCATAATGAATCCTCATTTCAATAGATTGGTTGAAGAGATAATGAGGAGAGATCGCCAATACTTCTTACACATGATGGCACAAAGTGGAGCTAAAATACCTCATGACTTTGACATGTCTCAACTTATGGAAAGCCGACCCTCGCAACAAACTCAATCCAACATGGATCAAAGGAGACCAAATAGTGGAGGAAATAGAGGACCGAATATGATGCCTGAGTCACCATCAGTTTTGCTTCAAAAACCAGAAATCCCACATACACAAGCTCAAACATATGATACTTACCTTCGAAGACCATTATGGAAGCCTTATGCAGACAGATATGCTCAATCACATGCTCAAGCTATGGATCAATCAAAACAAGTGGATACTCACAGGCATGGTCAAAATTTGGACATAAGGAAACCTCATGTCAAATTTGGGGGCAACACAATGGAAAATGAAATGCCTATAGAATATGGTATATATGCACAAAATAGATATGGGGGTCCTCAACATGAAGTTATGCCAAGTGCTCCCTATATGCC
Source organism: Cryptomeria japonica (assembly GCF_030272615.1). Lineage (NCBI taxonomy): Eukaryota > Viridiplantae > Streptophyta > Pinopsida > Cupressales > Cupressaceae > Cryptomeria > Cryptomeria japonica. The sequence continues at coordinate 279,512,239 of NC_081415.1, forward strand.
ACATCAATATAGACCTCCATATGGACATGTCTACGATCAATATCATCCATACATGCAACAAGCTCCTCCTCAAATGGGTGTTTCAAACATGGGATATGCTACAAGAAATCGATCTCCTCCCAAGAACAATTTGGAGCAACAGATTAGAGATTTACAAAAGAAAATGGAGGACATGAGTACGACAAAACCAACATACACTATGAGAGACATATGTCCTTATCCCTTTGATAAGAGCATTCCAATGCCTCCATTTCCTGCACACTTTGTGATGCCAAAATTTGACAAGTATAGAGGAAAAGGAGACCCCAAGGCACACATAAGACAATTCTTCACAGCTTGCATTGAGGTAGCGGCAGAAGAAACATACTTGATGAGGTTGTTCCCACAGAGCTTAGGCGATCAAGCTATGGAATGGTTTTCTCAATTACCTCCTGGTATTAAGTCATGGGGTGACTTAGCAGAAGCATTTATTCAGCATTTCTCCTACAATATAGAAACAGATGTCTCAATCACTACTTTGTGCAATACTAAACAAAAGGAAGGAGAATCTTTCGCAACATTTTTACAAAGATGGAGAAATCTAGCTAGCAGATGCTCTTGCGAAATCCCACAGAAACAAATGGTAGAAATGTTCACTCAAAACGTTAATAAGGACATTGGATATGATCTCAGGAAAGCTTGTTTGTCTACCTTCAAGGATGTTATTGAAAAGGGCCTAGCAATAGAAAAGGTCTTAATTGAACAAGGAGTTATTAAGATATTCAAAGAAAACAAAGAGGACTTTAAAGGAAAAGATAAGCCAAGATTTTGGAATAAAAACAAGAACACAGTTAATGATGGTGTTGTTGATGCCAACACAGTGAGACCCAAGTTCATCTTTTCTGGATCGAGTTCTACAAACAATCAAGTGAATACTCAAACAACTTCTAGACCACGAAGGAAGTACACTCTATTGGGAGAACCACTTGAATCAGTCTTTAAAAAGCTTGTGGCAAACAAAGTGATCACAGTTCCAGATTTTCCTCCATATGAACCAAAGGTCAAACCAAATTGGTGGAATGATGATGAGTATTGTGAATTTCATAAGAGCAAGGGTCATAAGACAGGAAATTGCCATCGACTGAAGAACATTGTGCAAGATCTCATTGATAGAGGTGACATTGAGATTGAGGGACATTCATCTAATCAAGAACATGAGATGTTTAAGGAACCATTCCCAAAGCATGACAAGGGAAAAGGTAAAGCCACAGATGATCAAGCCAACTATACTAGAGCACCTTACAACTATGACTCAACTATCAATCACATCTCAATGGACAATCATATCTCTACTATTACCATCAAGAACAAAAATCCTGAGAATCCTCCTCAGCGACCTAAGATTGTCCTAAGAGGTGTTGGATCTTCTTCCGAACCTACCTCTGAATGTCATGTTACAACCCGTCGAGGTAAGATTACGTTGCCTGGTGCCTCCACTAAAAATACCACTTCCTCATCAACCAAGCCTGAGTATGACCTTGTAGAACAGTTAGGGAAGACACCCACACTCATCTCCATTCTTGAGCTTTTACGCATATCCCCTGCTCATAAAGCTATCCTTGACAAAATCTTGAGAGACACTGTCGTCCCTACTGATCTGAACGTGGACCAGTTTCAAGCCATGGTGGGATACCTTTCCATTCCACATTCCCTCACATTCACAGAAGCCGATGACGCCTCCATAAGTCAGCCTCATAATGCACCTTTACATGTTGAAGCCTTCATACACAGACATCGAATAAAGCGAGTCCTGATAGATGGAGGAGCAGGTCTAAACATTTGTACATTGAGCACAATTAAACAATTGGGATATTCTGATAAAGCTTTGAATTCAACAAATCAAATCACCATCAAGGTGTATGATGATGAAGAGCGTTCATCCAAGGGCACAGTCACATTACCTTTAAGAATTGGGCCAGTCACAAAGGATGTGGTCTGTCAAGTCCTAGATCTTGATCTCACATACAACATATTGCTAGGACGTCCTTGGATTCACGAAATGAGCGCAGTCCCATCTACATATCATCAATGTATCAAGTTTCCACACAATGGAGTTGAAGTGACCATCAAAGTGGATCCAAATCCATTCATATATTGCAACAATCTGCGACCTAGATCAGAAATAACAATTCTAGCTAATCGAGAAGCTGTTCCATCTTCAGCATATGTGGATCTAGAATCATTAAAAGCTTCTACACCAAAGCAAACAGAGCTAAAAGAAAATTTAAAGATTAAAGACATGGGATGTGGTGAGTATATCTTTCATGTTGACCAACTCCCACTATCTCCTAAGACATTCAGTCGACAAGAACAATCTACAAGCAATATGCAAGACCAAGGAATTGGGTGTGAACCACCTAGTGTTGTGGCTACTAAGTCTGAATGCAAAACTCCTCTAGTGGTGCAAGCATCTCTTGATATCAATAGTCCTAAGAGTGGTTCCAACAAAGAATCTATTGTGCGTATCGCCAACCCTCTTGAGAACTCACATAGCTTTACCATTTCATCTACTCATTCCATTTCCACTCCACTTCCAGACTTGGATCAACAAGAATCACAAAAGCCCTCACTCATTGGGGATCAAAAATCAAGTTTTGAAAAGAAAAATCTAAAAGTCAATAATAAAGAAAAGTCCTTTAGTCCAAATCAAAATCAAAAGCTATTGGACTCTGCAAAAATCAAAGTCAAGGATAAAAATCCTATGAAGAAAAAAGAACAAGAGTTGATCTCCCCTAATATCAAAATAACTGGGGGCAAAAGTTCTACAATTTCAAGTCAAAAAGAATACTTGTTGATCCTAAGTCTCCATCATGCTATCCTACTTTCACTACTTTTCGCAATCATAAGCCTTCATAGCTCATCCACTTGTTCCGCACATCCTTTCCCTTCTGGCGATACATCATGGACCTTTAATGGAGCTTCCTTGAAGGATTTTGTTATCAGGGATGCCCAAACTTCTTTAGGTGACACGCATATGGGCCTACGTAGTCCACACACTAGTAATTCTATCTCAGTTCCTTCATTGAGGAAGACATTCAATCAAGCTACACATCATTCAGTCAAGAAACAATGCAACTACAATCACAAGGTAAAGCCTCGCACATTTGAGGTAGGTGACTTGGTTCTCAGAGAAAACCCCAAGAATCAGCAAGACAGAGAGAAGAAGGGCAAGTTCGAACCAAATTGGCTTGGTCCTTACATCGTTACAGCAGCATATGGATCTGGGGCATATCAGCTCTCAACTACAGAAGGTGAACCTTTGGAGGATCCTATCAATAGCATGCATCTTCGCAGATTTTACACATAGTTCTCTGGAATATCCTAATTCAAAAATATAAAAAAATTATAAAACACAAAAAAATCGTTACTTGGTGAAAACATGGCAAACAGGCGCCTTGTGACACAAAAAAATTGAAAAATCAAAAAAAGTAAAGAGAAATAATTTCGTCCAACGGTGAAAACCACTTCGGTGGCGCCCTGGGCAAGTACCATGGTGAAAACTGGGTCACTAGCGCCATGTGTAGAGACTTTTCTCCTCTCTCCTTCAGGATTCTCTTTCATCCTTCACTTTGCACACACTCACAACCTATTCACTCACAATAAACTTACCTATGCCCATCATGGCTTGTTATTGATCTACCCAAGATTGGTTAGCCATTCATAATAAACCCCCCTTTTTTTCACTCCCTTTCCATCCATAATAAATCAGATTCTATCTGTGACTGCGGCCAATCTTACGTCTAGTGATGGGTGTGGAACTGAGAACATCACATGTTTCGAGGAGTACAGTTTCTTCCAGCTTCCTTCAAGTCTATTCGCGCACAATCCGCAATAAAGAAACATTTGCATTGAAGATCCGCAATAAAGTTTCGTCTTCTCCGCAATAAAGTATCAGTTTCATGGATTCAGTCAGTTTCAGATGAGACACAGCAGCAACAATGAGCTTCAACAAAATCAAATCTTTCAACAGACTCAGACAACATTATGGTTCAGTGTTAATCTATCCCTTTTGTGAAAGTGAACATTGTGACCACAATCAAACATGTCTTATACAAGTGACAAGAGACACTAAACTTGAGGACTACAGTGGATGTTGGTGTTGAGTCTTGGTTTTCTTTTGATTTCATCTTTTTGGTGACATGTCTTTTAGCTTTTCCAGGATGTCTCTGACTAGAGATTCTATCTCCAGGATGTCTTTGACTAGAAAGGCGAGGATGGGGTATCGTCACCTATTTTGTTTGCTGTCTGTGGATTGTCTCTTAGTAATGCTATGACTTGTCCAAGGATATGAGGACATTGTGAGTCTAGTATAAACTGGGGCATTCCTTGTTTATGACTGTCTTATCTCCATGCAAACGGGTACAATGACTTTCTGGGTCGAACAAAGGCCTCGATTGTCATAACCTACTTGCCATAATAAAGCTCAATGATGATAATGCACAAGAAGCTCTTTCACGTTCATATCTTCTGTCTTCCATCCCCCTTTCTTGATTGACTTCCATTGTCCTTCTCGAGTCCGCGTAGCCCGCTATCACATGACTGAGTATAATGACACACCCAAAACATTTGCATTTCATATAGTTTACACCTGCATTACCACATATAAGTATTTCACATACATACATATAGATATCACAATTGCATCACATCCTGCACACAACACTTGTTAGCACAATTTACATTTGCATTATCATATTCATTTGCATTACATACATTCACATTTGCATCATGCATCACCGATAAAACATAAAAGAACAAAAACATTGCATTGCATCCATATCATAAGCGTCCATATCATAAAACATACATTATAAGAAGCATCTCATTACATAAGTACGCATGCATATAGCTGCCGCAAAAATGAATCATCTCTCATATATAATCAAAATGTGTCATGATACAATGATGTCAAAAATCATATGGCTACAAAATCACCCGCAGGTGTCTACAATACAAAAATGGTACAAATACTGATACAAGGGAGCCCTCTATGGCTATGATGAACTCCCTCCCTTGGAGCCGCCTGGCCTCGACAGAGTCTGAGCTATAGAAGGACGCGCTCCAGGATCACCCTGCCTGTCTGGTGGTGGTGGAGGACCCATGACCCCACCACTAGATGCCTGCCTCCTCCGACTCCCTCCCGTAGTCGTCGCTGTCTGCGATGGTCTATGGAATCTCCTCGCCCGCTGATCTGCTGGCACTGCACCATAGTAGAGGTCCCTCCAGTAACCAATCTCCTCTCTGACTCGCAAGACATATGCGTAGCCTGCTCCTGCGTCCTCCGCTGCCTACCTCCCTGCCCTCAGCGCTGTCTCAGCCTCAGTATAGCGCTGGATAGCCTGGTCTCTCTCTCGCTCAGTATCCCTGAGCCTGGTCCTGAGTCGGTCCCTCTCCCGCTCCAGATCCTGGATCTCATCTGCCTGGCCCTGGCAGATCTCCCTGAGCTCAATCAGCTCATCCTCCTCTGGATCCCCACCCTCTGCCTCTGCCTGTGGCTCTCCCTCTGCGGGTACCTGCCCCTGTGCATGTCTCTGTACCTGTGCTGGTGCCTGAATGGGTACCTGTCTCTGTGCATGCCTAGGTACCTGCACCTGTCTCTGACCCTGCACCTGTGCCTGTACTGGCACCTATCCCTGTACCTATCCCTGTCTCAGTCCTTGTGCTCTAGGACCCTGTGCTGCTGGTACCTGCAGGGGCAATCCACCGCGACCCCTCACCACCTGGGCCGGTCCCTCCTGTCCACCCTCCCTCCGAGGTGCCACCCTCCTCTCCCCAACTACTCCCCTCCGCCTCCGTCGGCCTCGACCTCCATCACCCCCACCATCATCATCATCATCTCCTCCTACCTCTCCCTCTAGCAACTCTCCTGGATCTGTCAGTCGAGGGAACGGATGCTCTGCCCAGTATGCTGAGTACTCTGCATCCATACCTGCATCCTCAATCTCTGGCCACATATCCCAGGGTAGGGGCACCATCTCTGCCAGCTGGGTAACTGCCTGATCATATGACAACAGCGGTCCAAACTGCGCCTGATCCCTGACTGTACAGGCATACATACCCGAGCCTCGTGGCATCCTCTGAATCCTGCCATACTGTCTGCATACCCTATCCACCAGCTGTCTCTCCAGTATGTAGGGCATCTGCCCAATCAAATATCTACTCCTGAAGGTATAAGGCAGCTCCACTGCGTCATCCTCCCACTCCTCACACCCCAGATACGGCCTCCAGATGACTACATCAATGTCATCTATCACACGCCTCCAGTGCTCTAACCTGCCAATCCAAGGCTGTGAAGTAATCATATCATAAAGATGTACAAAACTCTGCCCATGACCTCTGCCCCTGAAGTGTATCGACCGTGTGATAGGCAGATGCTCGTATGCCCACACCTATAGCAGTGTCACTCCACAGCCCAATCCCACTGATCCATGGTAGACGAACTGGTGCAGCTCATAATACAGGTGTGCCAAGACACATGGACCCCATGCATATCTGGTGTGCTCAGTCACCAATATCTCTCGTGCTCCTCCCCAGCCCACTGCCAACCCCCATGTCGCCCTATCCGGACACAAGAACCCACTGATGGCTCCTCCGATCACAGCTGGCAAAGCTAACCCTGTCGCAGTCATGGTATCCCATGCCACATGCCCTGCTCTCATCTCTAGCCCGGGATCCTGGAACACCCGTCTCAGCGCCTCTCTGTCTCCATCTCGATAGTATGGGATCAGCTCTCCATCGATCGATATGTGCAATATCCTGTAGACATCCTCGAGGGTCACTGTCATCTCCCCCATCGGCAAATGAAAAGTGCAAGTCTCGGAGTGCCATCTCTCCGCCAGCGCAATCAGCAGTCCCATGTTCGCCCGAAACTCAGGCACATATAATACATGTCTAAGGCCCATCTCCTCGATGGCAGCTCTGTCCTCAAACGATAACTCTGGTCGCAACCTCTGTGTGGACGGGAATCTCTCCCGTGACTCTAGCATAGGCAGATACTCCTGCAGTTAAACAATCGAATCATGTCAGTCATTGTGGCATTCACTGTTCATCACAAAATGCTACTTGCTATCTAAATGCATATGGTTATCTACCATAGTGACACTCACTGTTCATCACAAAGTGTTGCTATCTATCCTAGTAGTGCTCCCTGTTCATCACAAAGTACTACGTGTGTGACATTCCCTGTTCATCACAAAGTGTTACTCACATTTTGCACTCCCTGTTCATCACAAAGTGCAGTTCATACTTTGGGTACTCCCTGTTCATCACAAAGTGCCTTGATCTATCCTAGTCTTCCTAGAGGACCTGCTTGAGTGTATCCTCTCAGCATCTTATCCAATCGACAGCGTATGATCATCACAGAACTGTCGATTTGACCTAGAAGACCAAAACCTTGCATTTTCACACATAAACGCGTTTTAAACTCACAAACGCGCCTCTTGACTGCACAAGCGCGCTTACACAACGCAGACATGCCTGTTTGACATAAACGTGCCTACATTATGCACAAACGCGACTTTGGAACATAAACGCGCCTAAACAACGTAGACGCGGCCGCATTCGACACAAATGCGGTTCCAGACGCATACGCACCTGGCACCGACATAGACGCGGTTACACGTTTTTGCACTTTTTTGTGCCCTATTCCTAAGTGCATTTATTGCTAAACTACCATGCATTCATGACAAAATTGAAAAGCGTCAAAGTACGAGGAGGTTTGGTGGTACTTACCGGCTCTCCTGCCTCTGCTGGCCTCTGAAATTGGCGAACGCGATCGAATCTGTGTACGAAAGCCATCGCTGCTGACTGCTGCTGCTCTTTTCTCACTCTGCACTGTGATCTCGTGAGGGTGTAGATGACAATGAGGATGTATTTTGCCCGTGATCTATCTTATAGCCTACCCTAGCCCTTGCCTTCATTTCCCGAGTCAGTATTCTTCATCCTGTGACTTTGTCACTTTATTCGGTCAGTCCATTCTAGCCTTTCTTTCTTATCGAGAGATTGTCTGCAATCTTTTCAGACATTTTCATCCAATCTCTCGAGGGGGCATATTATTCCCATTCTGGGGCAACTTTGTATCAATTCATCTTATCTTCTTTGAAACAACGCGACAAGCCGCATTGTCTCAAAGAGGGGCAAAATGTAGACACCCAAAATTGTCCAGTTTAATTAAATAAATATTTTATTTATTTAATTATCTAAGCCTAATTCTTCTATTAATTAAATAAATTTTTATTTATTTAATTAATTCATTTATCCTCTTCTAGCCTTATTTCTCATTTAAATAAATGCATTTATTTATTTAAATTATCCTTTTCCTAAATTAAATAGATATTTTTATTTATTTAATTATCCTACTTCTTCTATTAATTAAATAAATCTTTATTTATTTAATTAATTCATTAGCTTTTTCTACACATGTCATTCATCTCTTAATTCATACACTACCTACCTCTTTCATTATTTTACTATTTCTTCTACCTACCCTCTAATCCTAGCCGACCTCTCTTTTTACACCTCTCAATCTTAACCCTCCATTTCATATTGTGTCTTCTATTTAAGGAGATGCTTCCTTCATTATCAAACCCTAATGACTCATGCTAATGATCTTTCATGCAACTTGGCTACACTACGATCCTACTTGCAACCACATTCCGTTCTTTGTTGAGCTCTTTTGCATATAAAAATTTGAGAGCAAATATATCAAGCAAGATCAATGGAGATAGGAAGAATGGAGATCAAAACCCTATTGGACATGTGATTGGTATAATCTTTGTGATTTTGTTTTATTTTGCATTGTCTTAGGTAATCTTCATATGTTATGGTGGATCTTTGTTGATTGTTGGGCTAGGGTTTTGTGGTTGGATTCATTTAGCCTTTCAATATTGTTCTTATTGTTATCCATTTTCACCATACACAGATACAATGCCATTACTAAGCATATTAATTGATAAAAATGAGGATGCCCTGTTCTTAAAAATTTGAGTGCCCACTGACTTGCAACGTATGTTCATTGTAACTATAACAAAACTCATTGAAAAGGGCAGATGCTACATGTATGAATCCATAAGACCATAACTTCTTCTCAAGAGGATATTGGGTTTCAAACAAAGGAACATTAAACTCATACACAGAGAAGGAAAAGTTAATTAAATATAGAAGTAATAATCATTTTCTTATACAATTGATATTGCAACAACAATTAAGTGTTAAAATAATTCAATTTATCAATAGAATGATCGATTAACTCATACACATTATGTTATATTTATTCATACACATTATGTTACTATGTTATTGATGAATTTAGTTTATTTGTTGTAAATGAAACCCATCAACACACATACATTTTCATTTGAAAAGACAAGTTGAAAATGTTGTAAGCATATGAAACTCATATAACAAATGGACAACAAATGGAGATCAGAACAGAAAATGATATATTTTATTGATCTTCAATAAACTGAGTGTTGGTACTAAAATCTATAGGTTCCCACACTCTAGAGAAATAGCCACTGACTCATGGTTAAGTGGTAGGACTGGATTTGGCCAATGAACAAAGTGTAGCACCCTGACTAAAACTTTCTACTCTTTAGGCTCTACAAAACCTAGGTGGGTATCCCTATAATAGCATCACTTTGATATTCTTACTTGCTTGATAAGACATTGTACTTTAGCAGATGTTTCAATGAAAATATACCAAGGAAAGACAAAAAATTTCATACTCTTTGGCTCAAACCTTATTTTATGTCACCTTTTGGTACATTGAAACTTGTTCTAATCTACGATATTCCTAAACTTAATTCTAGTGCTGAAAACAAATAAATTATAATGATTGATTGATTATGAAATTTGGAAAACATGACCAGTGCTTACTTTCTAGGGAATACAAAGTCAAAACAAGACCATGACACTTACAACAATGTGGATTTAGGTTTTAATCCTACGGAGATCTTTGAACATAAATGCCTTTCATAAACATTCAACTCAAGAAACAAAACCTTAACTCAATCTCACATTAGTTCATCCTATGTTGTAGTATTTTTTGATATAATTTAATTCATTTGTTGCAAATGAAACCCATCAAATCATACACATAATCATTTAGAATAGACAAGCTTACAACACTCTAAGCATTTGAAACTCATACAACTCATGAACTCAAAATTGTATCTCTTCTGATTTCAAAATATGTCCTGGAGGCTTCTTCCTTAGCCTCCTGAAGCTCTCTAGTATCCCTTTCCAATTCCTCGAGCCTTATTCCCCCTGGGGTTCCTGCCTCTTCTTTATTTAATTTCTCCTTTAGTTTACAATTCTCAATGAATAACAAATTATAATCATGACACTACTTGGCCAAAGTATCCCTCAAAGCAATATGTTTTGCTTCTAAGTCCTAGACTACCAACAGAGCAAATTGTGTTGCATGGGAAGTTAGAGAAACAACCTCTCCTACTATGGTGTCACTGGCTATCATTAAGATTGCTTCTCTCCATTGCTGCTCTAGCCCAGAAGGAACAATTGGCCTATTTACACTTGATCCCCTGGCCCAAACTGCAAAGGCTTTGATATTTACATTAACTTTGAACCCATAGTTTTCGTATTCTTTCACATACCTTGGGTCATTCTGCTTATCAACTTGATCTAACAAAAATAGTTTCACGTGATCCCATCCAGGAACTAGAATCATGCCACTATTGGCCACCATTTCTCTAGCTTCCTCAAGGGTGCATTGAATGTTATTGGGGTCAATATTTGCTTCTTCCCCCAAAGCTACATTTCTTAGTTTTTCTTTAAGCCAAGAAGACTTAAACTCTGGGGAATTCACAAAATTTTCATCTCTGCTTTTTTATGTTGTGTCAATCACCACGCAGGGCAATAAAGGCTCTTAAATCACTATGTTTCCTTATCCCGAGCATTGCTTTTCATCGTTTCTCGCTTTGCTTGTTATCTCGGGCCCCTCTTCTCTATCCATCGCATCATTTTGGGATAAGAATTACTTTGGAAATCACTATTCTTTTATCCCAAAGCATTGCTTTCATCTTTGTCACTTATACTTACTGAACACTATGCCCTTCATCCCCTAGGATAACTCTCACCTAGTCTTTCTTCATTATTTTCACCTTGGAGCCTCAAATGATGCTCCTCTTAGCCCCTTGAGATAAGCTTTCCTTTGTATTTCCTTCGCTTCCTTATCCCAGGCCATTTGCTTTTAATCTTCATGGCCTTAAAGTATAAGGCTTTCTCTATTTATTATTCCTTTTCCTTATCCCAAACGTCATCATATTGAAGCTAACTTCATGTATATTTTATCCTGGAGCGGTTAGCAAAGCATTTCTGGTGGACCCGGGATAAAAATATAAAGGAAAACTAAATAAAAGTTACCTCGGAGGGAGAGAAAATACACGGAGCCATACTTTGGATTTCAGTGAGAATATGCATATGGTAATTGGGGCTTCGGGATAAGAGAGTTAGTAAATAATCAATGAAATCTTTATCCCGAAGGGTAGCATAGATCAAAGAAAGATGGCTCGAGATAAAGAAATGAAGATAAATACAAAAGAAGGCTTATCCCGAGGGGCAGAGAAAGGCATCCTGAGAAGCTCCAGGATAAAAATAACAAATGAAGGCGAAGTGAAAAGTTATCCCAGGAGGCACAAGGTGTAGTGGCGACTAGATTTTGGGTTTCAGTGAGAATAAATAAAAGTAAGACAAAGCTCTACTCCGGGATAAGAAAAGAATGAAACTCAATGTAAATTTTATCTATGAAAGATAGAGAGAAGAGCCTCAGGATTAAAAAAGTCAGAGATAGTGAAATTTTATCCCGGAGTAGTGAGTAAAGTTGCAAAAGATCGTACAGGATAAGTAAATACGACGATTTCAAGGCTTTTATTGCCCCGCGTGGTGATTGACACGACATGAAAAGTGTTAGGATAACCGATGAACAACTGAGAGGGGGGGTGAATCTGTTAACCGGTGAACAACTAAGAGGGGGGGTGAATCAGTTGTTAACAGATTATAACTTTTAATCCACTTAATAACCTTTAAACAGATCAAGTACTGATAAAGCACATACAGATGCGGGTAGGAATAGATACCGGTAAACAATACAACTTAATAATTAAACAGATAATCAATGCAAAGCACCCATACCACATAACACCATGATTTGTATGTGGAAAACTCAGAAAGGGAAAAACCATGGTGGGAAGCCTACCCACAGTCAGATGATACTTCTGCAGAAAGTATGTGTTACAATGAGGGGCCTACACATGCAGGAAGGCACATTTCCTAGAGCGTACTGCTCATTATAAAAGAGTCTCACTGACTACAGAGAGGCTACAACCATCTCAAGATAAATGGACAACAATCCAATAGAGTGCACTACCAGAAATAACATCTACCATGCTTGATTACAGTCTCGAATAAGCTCAATAATGGAGGCCTTTGACCTCTTCCTTAATCCCAATTCGATCACCTATGATCGACCAAATCTCCTTCGCATATGATATTTCATTCCAAGACCACGACACGTAATCCCCATACCATGATCTACAAATGAGATCTTACATCATTTTATACAAACCCTAAGGCCTAAACCAATTAAGTCGGCCACCTAAAAGATATTATATAAATCCATATTACAATGATATGCCATGTCAGCTTAAGACCAATACAACAATAACAAATCCATAAATCATCTCGAAACATCACAATAACGTGTAGAGTACACGTTAACATGATACCAGTCCATAACCTAGATAGGTACCTGTTGTCCTCGATTTCGGCTTGGCCAAAATCGTGAGGCAACCCTATGAAACTGGTTTGTTTTGTATCTTATGGTCTCCGAGAGAGCTTAATCGACTTGGTTGGTTAGTTCGTTTCGTTCTTTGCTTTTCATTTTTATTGTTTTCCTTGTTTCTTAGGTTTGCAGTTTAACCTACAGTTCAGACTTTAAAGTCCGAACTGCAGGGTTCTTTGTTAACAAATAACACTTTGGACTTTAAAGTCCAAAGTACATTTGTAATTTGTTTTGGTATGCAGTTCGGATTTTAAAGTCCGAACTGCATTTAGTCTTAGCCTGCAGTTCGGACTTTAAAGTCCGAACTGCAATTTGTTTTAGCCTGTAGTTCGGACTTTAAAGTCTGAACTGCAAGAGATTTGTTCTAACTTGCATGTCGGACTTTAAAGTCCGATGTGCAAGGGTTCCTAGCTTGCATATCGGACTCTAAAGCCCGACATGCAACTTTGTGTTGTATTAATGTTGCATTAATTGCTATTAGGGCTTTCTTAAAAGGCTTTTTAAAGTTAATTTCTTGTGTTTTAATTTTCATTGTGGTTTGTTTTCTCCTCCGCACACCCTCCTCCATGTTTATTTCTCGAGATCCCAGATTTTCCTTGCTTCATTGTCGAATCTTGTCATTCAGCGAAGTGGAAGAGGTAGGTTTTGTTTTTCCTCTTGACTTTCCGGGTTTCTCTTTTGGTTTTGCTTCTCGTTTGTTTGTTTTTTCATTTGTCTTGTCTTTTTTGTTTTCTGTTTTTCGGATTTCTATCCGGAGGACAATCAGATTTTGAAGTCTGATTGCCTCCTTTGATCCAGAGAGCAATTGGACTCCAAAACCTCATTGTTCTCTGGATCCCCTTATCTTCCCTGCACACCAGACTTTAAAGTCCGGCATGCAGTTGAAGAGTTGTCCCTCCGCATATCGGATTTTAAAGTCCGATATGCAACCTATTAACCTTCACATATCAGACTTTAAAATCTGATATGCAGAGGGCTATAGGTTGACATGTCGGGTTTCAAAACCCGACATGTCAACTAGTTATCCTTCCCCTTTAAAAGCACATCGGACTTTAAAGTCCGATGTGCCTTTAATTTTTTTTTAGATAGCACATCGGACTTTAAAGTCTGATGTGCTTGTTTTAAGTTTTTCCCTGCACACCGGACTTTAAAGTCCGATGTGCTGATGTTTTTCCCAAGTCTGCACATCGGACTTTAAAGTCTAATGTGTTGTTAACATGTCGCAAGTTTGCACATCAAACTTTAAACTCTAATGTGCAAATTTTTGTTTGTAAAGAAGCAAATCAGACTTTTTTCTCCGACCTGCTGTTTTTGGCAGTTTTACTCCTAAGCCTATTTTGAGTCCCATTTTTCAATCCGTTTGAGAAAAATTGATTTTGATTATGATGAATAGCTAATCATCAGTATTGAATGCAGTCATTGTGCATGAATGTCAAAGCTCTCTCACAACAAGCCCAAGTCTTCCTCAAGACAACCTTCTCCAAGTAAAGCACATCAAAAAAGATGAAATACAAGTACGACAAGTACTTGAATCTGTATCCAGAGAGTTCAGTGGACTCAAATATTAAGGAGATCAGGGACACCAAAATTGGGCATGTTGACATGCAAGAATTTGTTGAATGGGTTCAAAAGGCTCCTACACATCTAACCAGTTTAATCAAATCTGAGCTACATAAGTATGCATCTTTCCCAGTTGCAGCTCATGATCCTGAATTTGTACTGGTAGTGGCTGATCACTTTGATCCAATCACAAGGCAAGTAAAAGATGATGATCAAAATTTCATCATGACCCTACACAGTGTATTCTTCAATAGTGTCTTCAAAGGCTCAGCAGTTGAAGAAGTAGCTGATATTTCTCAAGAGAGTGCTCAAGAATACTACGAGAAACATGAGGATAAATGCAAAAAGGTGATCAATACTGTTTATCTCTCTACTGCAAGAACTTCCCTCACCGCACGATGGCCTAAATCCTTCCACAGGAGTGATTTTAATGAGGAATATAATGACATGGTCACCATGTTATCTAGAGTGAGATGGTTAAAAGACTCTCATTATTTTCAAAGCTAGATGACTTATTACATGAATATAATCAGAAAGGGGGCCACAAGAATTGATTGGGGAGAACAGATCAATGATGTGCTTTGTGCTCAATTGAAGGAGGTTAAGGTGACACTGAAGTTTTACATGACCTCATACGTAGTTTACGTGGCTGCTTTGATGAGGCAATATCCAGGCTTGTCTACTAAGGGTGACAAAAGAGTGGTGCCAGTTTGGAATTACTATGATCAGCTAACTATCAAGAATCAGGGTAATCATTATAGAAGGGTTAATGATGCCTTCTTTGTTGTATGGAAGTGTATTTTTTATAAAGATCCCGAGAAGAGAAGAATATCAGAGGCCGCTTATAGCAAGATGTCTCATTTTGGGTGTGTATTTCTATAGTTTCCCACATTCACCTATATCCAAATTGGATGTTTCTCAGGTGAGCCCTTCATTCTTTCGAGATTCCCTTCAGATAAAATCATCCTTATGGAGTTGTGCAGACAACTGATTAATGTGCATGAGAAACAATCGCAAGCACATAAGACCAGGTTAAAATTTCCAGAGTCAATTGGTAGGTATTCCATGCTAACCAATCCCAAGGCTAAAAATATGGAGGAGGAAATACAATGGAATACCATGAGAAGATTCAAAGCCCGAGCCAATTTTGATTTTCAGGGTATAAAGAGTAAAGTCAAAAGGATTTACACTCATGTCTATAGGTTTGAGGATGTTTAGGCGGATTGCCAGAATGAGGAAGACATAAGAAGAATGGATTTTAGTCGTCTTACCTTGGAGCAAATTGAGAATTTGGATTTAGCTAAGATCCCGATGACCAAGGAGGACACAGATGACATAGTAGACCCTGTCTATTATGAGAAGAAGATTTTTGACTCTCCACTTCCACTTGTACAATGGTCGAAGAAAGAAAGCAAATCCATTACTTAGAGGATTTCTCCTATCTTAGCAAACACCAATGCATGGCTGGTTAAGAAAAACATCAGGATGAAACAACTTCCTGCTAGTTCAAGAGATGATGACAACAGTGATGGCCCATTGGGCAAGACAGCTACAGCTGAAGCAAGAACAAAGAGCAGGGGAGACCCACAAGCACTATCCTCAACACCTGTGGTACAATCGAAGGGTAAAGGACCCAAAATCAAATTTAAAATTAAAGGGTCAAAGAAGGGTGAATCATCATCCTCATCACAGGAAGCAGTAGTGAAAGAGCCAGAACAACCGCCTACCAGTGAAATTGGAAAGGGAAAGGAGGTTGAAGAAGGAGAGATTCCTCAACAAGAGGAAGTACAGGCAGTAGAAGTATCACATCTAGCAGGGGTAGATGCCCCCACTATTTCATGAGTGGTCATCCACTCTGTTGAATCTAACTCCGATGAGGAAGACTAGGATTTTCAAGATGGAGATCTAGGTATGGGCATGGCTCAATCAGAGGCCACTCAAGATTTTTTCACAATCACCAATTTCTCCAATCGGGATGACATTCCTTCATCTACCATTGAGTCTACCATGATGGATTTCAATGAAGCCCTAGAAGAGGTATTTGTGAAAGAAGCTTCAATGGACTTACCTATTAGTATAGTCATAATAGAAATTCCACCATTGGTAAGTACTGAAGTTGCAGCTACAGCGCCTTCAACTCTCCCATCGGTAGCTGAAAAGGTGTCAATAGCAACCACTGTTACAACATCAACTAGCGTACCACTAGATACTTCTATTATGGTGTCATCAACAACACCCTTGACTATTCCAAGCTCCAGTCAACCTAGTCCCAAAACTTCAACTCAAGATCAGGAGGGAGCTACTACTCCATCAGCCAATCCAGAATTACCCCCTTGGATGGAAGTAGTTGCCCCCAAGAGGAAAAAACAAGTAATTTCTCTAGATGAATTTGACTTTGACTGCTTGGCTCCTCCAAAGCCCAAAGGGACAAAGAAGCCAAAGATAGTATCTCGGGTGGTGGTAGATCCGATTTCTAAGAGGAAGTATGCTAAGGTTATGGTGCCATCGTCGGACAAGGACAGAGGCAACATACGATCTGAAGATTATACCATGCAGGTTGTAGAGCTTGGGGTGGAAACACACGAAAGTGTGAAATTGGATTCTCAAGTGTGAAATTGGATTCTCAGATGGCCTTTAACTCATTATTGAGGAGATTGGATCAAGAAAGGGATGAGAAAAATGAGTTGAAGCAAAAGTGTGAACAGCTGACCAACGTTCTTCTAAAAGTCACACAATCCTCTCAATAGATAGAGCCTATAGGATCCTCAATGGATACCGAGGCTCTCAAGAAGATTGAACAGGTGGGAGATAAAGGTCGAGTGATGGATGAATGGATTTCAAGGCTAAGGTCAGAAGGCTCTCATATTTTGAGCTCGATAGTGGAACTAGTATCTGATTATGAGGTAATCTAAAGTCGGATGCAAAGACTCAAAACCTCGTTATCACAGGAGATTGAGGAGGTCATGAAAAATACTACCTTGTGGAGTAAAATGGAAGACTTTAGGATAGATGTCCTGGTTGAGAATAAGGTAATTCCCACAAGGGAGAAATACATTCAGATCTTGTCTTTATTGTCTCATAAGCAAGAGACAATGAAGTTAATGCTTGTAGAGATGGATTGGGAGAAGAAAAAAGGCGATGATGAGATTGATCTTATCTTTGCCAAAGTTGGTGATCTCCCTTTCTATTTATATGATGCTGATCAGAATCTTGTCACTGCTGAAGTTGTCACGCAAGAATTTCTTTCCTTGATAGATCAATACATAGGACAAGATTTCTCGCTTGATACATTTGATAAACTGTTAGAAATTCAGGTTAGCTTTGAAGTCCTCACATCCATGTTGAAGGATGTTAAGAAGAAGCAGGTGAAGATTCAAGATGCAATGTCCCGCGTCCAAATCATCACAAGTTCTACCTTGATACCCAACGAAGTAGAGATCAAAGCCATCCTTGCTAAATTTGAAGGCTTCCAGAAATCCAATGAAGAAGAGAATCAAGAATGAAGTTCCCCCTCTTGGAACCCTTTCCTCATGTAGCTGCATCAATAGATGCTATCAATTTTCATGCAGCTGCACGTTTTTTTATTCAGCAGTTGTAATAAAATGGGACTGTGCAGTTGAATAAGTCAACTGTGCCCACCTTTTTCTCAACTTCTTTTCCTATATAAGGAGGACCT
The DNA here is from genome assembly GCF_030272615.1 of Cryptomeria japonica. Taxonomy (NCBI): domain Eukaryota; kingdom Viridiplantae; phylum Streptophyta; class Pinopsida; order Cupressales; family Cupressaceae; genus Cryptomeria; species Cryptomeria japonica. Next base: position 279,530,313 of record NC_081415.1, read on the forward strand.
TTTTGTAAATATTTTATCTTTTTCAGGCTTAGCAAAAACTCTTCTGAATTTTTATTCCAAAGAAAACTTTGTGCTTTTGTAGTGAGAATTTTATCAAGCAAATAAGACAAGTATTTTATTAATTTCAAACTTTTTGTTGTATCAATAAGAGTGTTTATGTGAGTCGATGTTCTTATGTTCATTGCTTACATTTATTCTTTACTTCCTTGATGTTGGAGAGATTGCTTTGTGTGTTAGAGAGCTCTTGGATTGTGCGGGTAGACTGTGTGCTTCTGGCATATTCAGGAAATCCTGTGGTTTTTAAGTAACTTGTGGTAAGCTTTGTATTGTTGTGGTTATTTGTAGTTTAATGGATTAGAAATCTATACTTGAAGACTGTGAGATTTAAGCTAAGTTTCTAATTGTTAAATTTGTAACGATTAGTGTGAATTAGTGTTACTTTAAAGAAGACTTTGTGCTGCTTAATAGTAACTATTGGTGTAGTTTGTTAGATTAATAGTTATTTTCTTTAAGTATCTGAAGAGGTGGAGAAATTGTAACTAGGTGAAGGGAGAATACATAAACTCTAAAAAAAGAGAGTTATATGCCCAACACCAACCCACAGATTTAATTTCTTAATTAATTAGAGGAGAAATTTCATAGGGAACCTCCCCTTGATGAGAGGAGAGATTAATTTCTCAACATAGCGTTGTGTGAATTATATGTTTTTTCATTAGTATGCCGGTGACAAAATATTCACCCAATAGTACCGGACCTATTCTGGGTCCACCACGCCAAAGAAATGTCTTCAAGAATTTGAAGCACAATTAAAGAAAATCTTCAGCATCCTGAAATCCATGTAGAAGTTGAACCAACACCAATTATGCATCTTGTCAAGATTCCTTAGTGAAAGATCTGTCGATAGAGCCTTAAACCATTGTCAGTAAGGGTTTACCAGAATGTATGATAGCATGTGATTACCAAGTCAATACCAACTGACCAAAACATGCTCATGGAGCATTTAACACATGAAATCAAACATACTTCACTGATTTAAACATGTCGGAAGTGTCCAACAGATAATCTCTTCTGTCGGTGACACTAGATCTTCTAGCGATAACCAAAACCTGTCTGTCGGTAACCAACCATATTAGCTAGTATTGGCATCAATGACAAAACATCAATGCAACACATAATCAATTCATCCAATAATTCCAACAATCTCCCCCTTTGGCATTGATGGCAACACTAGATGTGAAAAATATCTAAGTACCAAGAAGTGCCAAACAAGTCTCCCCCTGTGGAAGACAACCAAAAATCTGTGTGAATGATATCTTTGTAGAGTTCTGAATAAATCTCTCCCCCTTTGACATCAATGCCAGAAATCTGACAAAAATATCAAAGCAATAATGTAAACCTTTGTATCTCAAAGCTAACTACTCCCCCTGATTAGTAGCACCACTCATCAGTGCCAGAATGAATAGTGTCTCTAGTAATGCATGTCAGACTGATGACAAACTGCATCAATCAAGTCTCTACCAGAGGGGAAGAAACCCCTAACCTGTCTCTCAAATACTCAAATGATTCCTTAGACAGTAGTTTAGTGAATATATCTGCAATTTGTTCTTTAGTGTTCACATAAACCAATTTGACTTCCTTTGCTTCTACCTTGTCCTTCACAAAGTTATACTTTATTGAAATATGCTTAGTCTTACAGTGAAATACTAGATTCTTAGACATGTCAATAGTTGTAGAGTTATCACAGTAGATAACTACCGGTTCACCACAATTTACCATGATATCCTTCAACATTTTCTTCATCTGCAAGACTTAAGTGCAATTAGTTGTTGCTGGAACATACTCAGCTTCTGCAGTAGATAAAGATATGCATGACTATTTTTTGTTGATCCATGAAGCCAGTTTCTTTCCAAGAAAGAAAGCTCCTCTAGAAGTTCTCTTCCTGTCATCAGTATCTCCTGCACAATATGAGTCAGTATATGCACATAAAGTGAAATCGTAATTTTTAGAATACCATAAACCATATTCTGTTGTTCCTTGCAAATACTATAATATCCTCTTTACTGCACATTCATGATTTTCTTTAGGATTAATTTGATATATTGAAACAATACTTACTCCATTCCTAATATCAAGTCTAGTTTGAGTTAGATATAACAGACCACCAATCATAGACTTATACCTTGTCGGATTTACTGGTGTAGAAGTATCCTTGATAGATAATTTATCACTTGTCACCATAGGAGTACTTACCGGTTTGGAATTATCCATACCAAACTTCTTCAACAACTCCCTCAGATACTTAGTTTGACAAATAAAAATGCCTTTGTCAGTTTGAGTAATCTGCAAACCAAAGAAAAATATCATCTCACCAATCATGGACATTTCAAATTCATTCTTCATGTTAGGAAATTCCATGCACAATTTATCTTCTCCTCCAAAAATGATATCATCAAAAAATACTTCAATAATCAGAATATCATTATTAGTGATCTTATAATATAAATTACTATCGACACTACCTTTAGTAAAACCAAGTTTCAAAAGATATTTATCCAACCATGCATACCAAGCTCTAGGAGCCTATTTCAATCCATATAAAGCTTTCTTCAATCTGCAAACCATATCTTTATCATCTGTCAGTGAAAATCCATTAGGTTGGTCAATGTAAACTTCTTCCTCAAGTTCACCATTCAAAAATGCACATTTAACATCCATTTGATAAACCTTATAGTTCTTATAAGCTGCATAGGCAAGAAATAGTCTAACAGCTTCAATTCTAGCTATAGGTGCAAATGTCTCACCATAATCAATCCCTTCCATTTCAGAATATCTTTTACAAACCAATCTAGCCTTGTTTCTTACAACTTGACCATCCTCATTCAGTTTATTCCTAAAAAACCCATTTAGTTCCAATAACATTCTTATTTTTAGGCCGGGGAACTAAAGACCAAGTCTCATTTTTCTCTATCTGATCTAATTCATCTTCCATAGCCTTTAACCAATGTTTATCCTTACAAGCTTCAATAACAGTTGCTAGTTCAACTTGAGAAATAAGACATACATCTTCATTTGCCAGTTGTATTCTTGTCATAACTCCCTTGTTCCTATCTCCAATAATTTTATCTTCAGAATGATTTAATCTTACATACCTTGGTGTCTTTTGAACTTCAAGTTCACTGCTCTGATCATCAGTCACAATTGAATTTTTTGATTGTGCTGGTGTAATTGTTTCAGCTTCCTGTAATAGTTGAGGCATTGCTAGTTTATTTATGATCATTTCCACTATCGGTTCCCTGTCATATGATATAGAATGATTTATATATTGTTCAACCACTTTCACATTAGCACTTTCCACAATTTTTTGCAATCTTTTGTTATAACATCTATATGCTTTTCTTTGAATTGAATACCTAAGAAATATCCCTTCATCACATCTAGGATCAAACTTTCCAATTGAATCATCTCTTTTGATATAGCATTTACTTCCAAAAATTCTAAAATACTTAACAGTAGGTGTATGTCCAAGCCATAGTTCATAAGGGGTCTTACTGGTTTCACCTTTGATGTGAACTCTGTTGAATGTGTAGACTGTTGTACTCACTGCTTCTCTCCAGTAGATATGAGGCAATTTAGCTTACACCATCATAGATCTTGTTGCATCCAAAATGGTTATGTTCTTTCTTTCAACTACCCCATTCTGCTGAGGAGTCTTAGGTGCAGATAGTTGTCTCCTGATTCCATTTATCTCACAATAACTGTTAAATTCATGAGAAGTGAACTCACCACCATGATATGATCTTAGATATTTGATTTTCAATCCAGTTTCTGTTTCAACCTTTTCTCTAAGATCTTGAATTTCTCAAAAGCTTCAGACTTCTCCCTTAGAAAAGTCACCCACATCATTCTAGAATAGTAATCAATAATCAACATGAAATACCTATCACCTTGAAAGCTTCTAGTCCTTGCTGGACCACATAAGTCAGTGTGAATCAAATCAAGTACATCATTAGATTTATCATGTATGCTCTTAAAATAACTTCTAACTTTCTTTCCCAATTGACATTCCTTACATTCTGGATTATGAGGCTTCATGATATTAGGTATATCTCTAACTGCCTTAGTTTAACTGATCTTAATAATACAATCAAAATTAACATGACATGACCTCTTATGCCATAACCAACTCTCACCAATATGAGCAATCAAACATGTCTTGTTACCAGTGTTCAAGTGAAAGATATTACCTCCAGTCTGAATACCGATTGCAATCTCCAAACCAGTCTTGTTAATGATTTGAATTTTCTATCTTTAAACTGAAGTTGGAAACCCTTATCAACCAATTGACCAACACTCAAAAGATTATGCTTTAAACCTTCTACATAATAAACATTATCAGTATTATGCTTACCATCCAAAGAAATAATACCTCTACCTCTGATCATACATGCTTTGTCATCTCCAAATCTAACTTGACCAGACAAAAATTTCCCTTTATCTCTAGTCATATGATGTGAGCATCCACTATCAATTACCCATTCATCCTTATCTTTAACTTTTACTGCTAGGGCCTTTTCTTCATTCATGATAGCCAGTTCTGGTTCATCTTTCTTCAAAGCATAGAACACCCATTCCTTTCTATTGTCGGATCCACTAGCAGAGTCTTCTGTCAGTTTATCTCTAGTCATCAGTTACTCCTTCCTCATCTGCTATGTAGCATTGTTTACTTTTCTTGAATCTATATCTGTTCTGGTTAGGCTTAAAAGATTTCTTAACTCTTTCCTCAAACCTTGCATTCCTTTCAGGACATCTAGATGCAAAATGACCAATCTTATTACATGCAAAACATTTAAAGGGTACTTTTCCTTCATACTTACTTCTAGTTGGTCCTTTATGTACTCTTCTAGCAAATAAGGCTTCAAGTTGCTCAAGTTCTTCATCTTCTTTTCTCATGTCTTCCAATTCTTTTTCATATAGGGCTCTCCAATCACTTTTTTCGGTAGATGATGATGATGCATGAAAAGCGGGCTCAAACTTTACAATTTCAGAAGATCCAAATTCTTCAAGCTCAAAAGCAGATAATTTCCCATCTTTGTTAACTGAAGTGTTTGTCGTTGATCTTAACTCATTAATTGCAGTTGCCTTCATCTTGTAAGCCATTGTAAGGGCTCTCAAGACTTTGGAAACTATTTCATCTTCACTTAGAAATCCTCCACAACATTGAATTCCCATAACAATCTCATTTAATCTTTCCATAAACATAACAATTCTCTCATTATCTTCCATCTTCAAGTTTTCATATCTTACCCGGTAACCATCAAGTTTAGCAATTTTGACAGTAGGATCACCTTCATTCAGAGTTTGGAATTTATCCCATATAACCTTAGTGTAGCGTCCTAAAATTGCGACACTTGCAATTTCAACTGCATTTCGGTCTTCACGATGGCGACGCAACACGCAACCTGAATGGAGACCCTGAAACTTGTCTACGACACCAAAAACTGCATTTTTCAAGCACCCTGGCCTGAACCTCCTTGCACCCTGCTGTCCCGGGAGGTGGGACCAGAGCGCCCAGCACCCTGGTCCTTCAGGACCAGGGCGCTCAGCCCCAGGACCATGGCCCCAACGCCCTGGTCCCTGGGCCTATTTTGGGCCCGGTCTCCTATGAGACTTCGGGTCTTTTTGTTTGCAAATTGGAAATTATTGTTTCCTGGTCGGCCTAAGGTCGGGAAAATCAATCTATTAGCCCTAATTGACAAGTATATAAACTACATTTTTCTCTCTCATTTGGCATATGAAGAGGTTATGTGTAAAAGCGTGGAAACTATACTCAAGCATTCAAGCATTCAAGCAATTGATCATTCTAAGTCTCCATTCAAGGCTAAGTGTTGCATTCAAGACAAGGATTCAACCATTGAAGAGGAGATCACATATTACTACATGCTACAACATACAAAAATACAACAAACAACAACATCTAAACCTTCGCACATAAGGATACAAACATCCTTAGAATAAGGTATTAGTACTTGTTTTACATTACAGACATTTACATTTACAGCATTTCTCATTTCTTGGTTAATTCCAAAACCGGGGTTTGACCTAAAGGCAAACCCCTAATCCCTAACCCCCCAATTGTCTTCGCTTTTCTGTGTGTAGGTTGCAGGTATGCAGCTGAAATTGAAGATCTGGAATCCTTGTGCAGAGACGAACAGATCCCCCTTCGTTTCACGGATTTTTCGGAGGACCGTGGCGCCGGGCGCCATCGTCCTGACAACTTTTGCTCAAATTTACAGGACAGCGCCGTATCGACATTTTACTGCTAATTCCAGGTCCGCAGCTTCATCCTATAACCCGAACTCAGTTTATAAGCGAATCTTTGTCACTTTCTATGCATTCCTAGCTTAATCATTCTATCCACATTCTTTACAAAAGAGGGTAGCCTTGCTGTCTTAACCCTTGAAACTCATTTAGAATCCAATCTTGCATTGTGTGGGATTGGATCTTGTGGGTTTCAACCCCTCTTTTGAATGTAAAGTCTCTCCCTTAAGTGAAAACCATCAACCCTAGCAACCTCCCTTCTCTCTCCTCGGAGTTGGAAGAGGGGAGAGCAACTAGGGTTCGATTGCGATTTTCCACTTTACATTTTGGTGAACCCGACGTGAACATCCTTTCTGATTATTCATGATTAGATCTGAAAATTGATTCCTTGATTACATTTCCATGTTTTTTGCAAAATTTTAGAGGTGATTGCATAAAACCCTAAAATTTTCTTTTTGAAAAATTGAACTTGTGAAATATTTAATTGTTAATGCTTGTTTCAGATTTGCTCTTCTAGTACAAATTATCAATTCATGTTTGTGCTTTAATTTTGAAAATTAAGTGGTTAAGTGTCAAAACCCTAATTTTTGAAATCCTATTGATTCAACCTTTGTCCGACAATTTCACTGATCAAAACATTTCCAAATCAGCTGTAACTTTGGATTCCGCAATAAAATCACAATATCTTTCATCCCTGAAAATTTGGAAAAAAGTTGCGAGGATCGTGTGCACTCTGAGCGCCATCGTCCCCGACATTTTTTCCGAAATTTCGGGAGCGAGATCTTACTGTATTTTCCTGCTAAAATCCAGAATTTTGGCTGATTTTATCAAATCTAACACTTTCAAAATTACAGTCAAAGTTGGTCTTGTGATTGCTTGGTTTAGGGCTTCTAATCATTCAAAAATCATTGAAATTGAAATTTTGTGTCAAAATTGTGTTCTTACTGTCCTAAATCTGAAAAGTGTGTTTGCATTCATTCGAAATTTCAGTGCTTTATTCAAATTCTTGCATTTTGTGACTTTTGAAATTAAGTGCTTAATTACAACAACTTTGATTTCCGCTTTCAAAATTGAATTTTGCATGAAATTGAGTCAATTTTTAAATTTCAAAATTTGCATTGATCTTAGCATTCCCTCTAAAATCATAAAATTCAAAATTTCAGTTTCCCTCTCTTTTTCAAAATTCAAATTTTGCATTTTTCGACAATCTTGGTAGGGTTCAATTTTGAGATTGCAACTTTAATTTGGCCTATCTATAGATCGTAAAATCACTCAATTTTTTCAGATTAGCTCTAAAATCATCATAACTTTCATCCCTGCAAATTTCGAAAAAAGTTGCAAGGACCGTGTTGCACTCCGAGCGCCACGGTCCCGGACATTTTTTCTGAAATTTCGGGAGACTGTCGTGATTGCATTTAACAGCTTAAATCTGGAAGATTGGCTGGTTTTATTGAAAATTGCTACCTCTAAATTCAAAATTTCCTCTTCCTCTCTAGTGCATGAGTTTTACAACAATAAGCCCTACTTACACTATTCCCGTTAGACGAAGCCGTAGAATTAAGTCTTTCCGAGGTTTAACTACCGAGGAGATGGAACCTAATTTGAGTAGCCTTTTTAACGAGGACATGGGTAATTCCTCTAATCCTCCTAATGATGAAGAAGCTCTCCATGAGGTTTCTGTAGAACAACTTTCGAAATTGGATAACCAATTTGACGATTTTTACCAATGGATGTCTCATGAGTATCCCGATAGTCAAGCTCTTCCTTTAAATGAGGGTCTAAAACGCATGCTTCAAAATGATAAGAATGGAATTGATATTTTGCGTGGTATTTCACACATTGTGAATTCGAATGTGATGCCTATGAAGAGTTGTGCTGAAACTTTAGGTTATACACAACCTCCTACACAAGTCAATCATTCTATTCCTTTGACAACTTCTATTGCTAGCATACCTACCTTTACGTCAAACATAATGGCTACTTCTATACAAGATATTCCTCCTGTGATCACCAGTCATGGGGGCAATCCTTCTTCTTCAATTAACCCTATTCCTTCATTCAATCCAACTTCTTCATTCATTCCTGCAATGAGTGTCCCTATTACATCTTCACAAATGAACATGACGCAAGGGGGCAATTCATTTAACCATTCCATTCCTCCTTGTAGTGTTCCTCTTGTCCAATCATCCCCTATGATTGACTATCATAGAGTCCCACCACCTTACTCTCTACCTTCTTTCAATAACATAACACCTCCATCTCAATCTAACACACCTAATATGAATTCTTCGACTGAAGCGACCATTAATAATCTTGCACAAACTGTCTCTTCTTTACAGCAACAAATTGCCTCTATGAATCAATCTAAGTTTAGTGTGCCCACATTTGATGTTGCGAGCCCACTTTCTCTTGACATTGTTCGAGCTATTCCCCCTAAACATGTTGAAATCCCACATTTGGAGCTTTATAATGGTAAAGGTGATCCTCTAACACATGTTAAGACTTTTCAAACAATATGTACTGATTTTGCTTATGACCAAAGGTTGCTTGCAAAACTGTTTACTAGAACATTAAGAGACAAAGCCCTACAATGGTATTGCTCGTTGCCTTCTTATTCTATTACTTCTTTCGAACAACTTGCAAATGCTTTCATTCAACAATTTCAAAACAATATAAGTCCTAAAGTTACTTTGATTGATTTAATGCATTGTAAACAAGGTGTTAAAGAAAAAGTGACTGATTTCATTGGTAGATATAAGCATTTGTATGCTCAAATTTCTTTTCCAGTGCCTGACAATGATATTCAAAGAATCTTTATTTCTAATTTGCAAAAAGATATTCGAGACAAACTTCTGTTTTCTGAGTTTACTTCTTTCCAACAGTTGTGTGCAACTCTTCACAATTATCAACTGATTGTGAGTCAAATGGAACAATCACATCCTATGGCTCCGAGTGATAAGGGTGATAGCAGTCAACAACCATTTGGGAAGTTTAAACCGAACAGAGATTCCATCAAATTCAATGAAAACATCATCAACAACAATGTGAATGCAGCATCAGGTGTGCCTCCTATTTCTAAGTTTTTCAAGAAAGAAAGAAAGTATACTCCTTTGAATGAATCATTGCATAGTATTATGAATAAGTTATTGGAACAAAATGTGCTTACTCTTCCTCCTATAAGACAAATTGATCCTGCAAAGATTACTTCACCTTATTTTGATAACAAAGCTTTTTGTCACTTTCATCGTCAGCCTGGGCATGATACTGAAAAATGTTTTTCTTTAAAGGGTAAAATTCAAGATTTGATTGATAATAATACTATCTCTGTTTCTGGAGTGAATGATAAAGGCAACACATCTATAGCTCCTCCTAACCAAAATCTTCAGATTTTTACTGATCCATTACCGTCTCATACTTCTCATACCTCTAATGCGATTGAGGCTAATGATTCCTCTCTCTCATCTGATGGTCTTGTGTCTATGACTCCGAATGTGATTAACTTTGTAGAGCAGCAAGAAATCCCTAAAGAACCTTCCATCACATTTGATTCTAGTGAAACCATTAGAGCACCTGATGGTCCTTTATACATAGTTGCAAAAGTCAAGAATACACCTTGTCGTGGAGTGCTTATTGATCCTTCGTGCATGGTTAATGTTATTACTGAAGAATTTCTTTTTACTTTGCAATTGAATCAAGTGATCTATGACAAAACAGATGTGGTTGTGAAATTATTTGATGCATTTTCTTCTCCTGCAATTGGTTCTATTACATTGCCTATTGAAGTCCATAACAAATCCCTTGATGTGAGCTTTGCTATTATTCCTTCATCCGAACAATTTCGTGTGAAGCTTGGCTATCCTTGGCTATCTTCCATGAAGGCTATTGCTTCTCCTATTCATAAATGTTTGAAATTTCCCCATAATGGTGAAGTTGTTACTGTCAATCATAGTCTCTTTAAACCAGCTGAAAGAACTTCTAGCATTCCTATTGACTACTTTTGGCCTAAACAATTCCAATCTCTTCCTCCGCGAAGTGATCATCTTTTCAAATCTTATCAAAAGTGGAAAACAGATATGATCCTATCTCTAAGTGAACCTAGAACACCTAAGATTGACATTCCTATCATTCTTGAGAAGGAAGTTCTTCCTTTTAAAGATAAAACTAATGTCTTTCCTCAAGAAGATTCCCAACCCATTCCTATGGATGTGACTATGTCTATGTCTGATAAACTTTCTAAAAGCAGACCTATACCTCCTCGTCATGATGGACTTGGTCTCCTTCCTAAACCAAATATTCCTCCTTTATATGGAGCGGTTCCTCCTCCTTCCTTCTATAGAGAGAAGAGACCTTCCTCTTCTCCTATTATCCAGCCTAAGAGACCACAACCTAAACACCCAAGTGATAAGGATGAGAACATTCCTCCTCCTCAATCTTCTCCACTTCCTACTAAGACTAGACGAAATCGTTCTACACGTGAACGCCGACGAAAGCGTCGTCTTAGGGCTCAAGCAGCTGCTTCTCAAACTTTGCAATCTCCAAAAACACCCTCAACAAGCATTATTCCATTTTCTCCAAAATCTCCTAAACATATGATGCATGATGATCTTGATCCTGTGCGAGTTAAAGATCCTATTTTTATAAATCTTGATGCTGATATAGATGAAAATATTATTCATGATGAAAATGTTACTTCTCTTGCTTCTGATAGTGAATATGAACTTGTTGATATTGATAACCATCTATCTAACGAATTTTCTAAAGCACTTATCCTAGCTCCTAGACAAGAACAACGTGGCTTGGAACATGAACATAGCCCTTGTTTGGATCTTGTGATAGCTCCATCTGCTGTGTTGGATGTTCCTCCTCTAGCATGTTCCCTGCCTTCCCGAAACATTGATCAGCAAGATCGGGGGGTAGATGACGTGCTAGACTAGTTACATTAGCATAGCAGATTCTCTCCTCCTCTCTTTTGTTACTTCTTCTATATGTGTTATTAGCATTCTTCTATTTGTTGTCCTTAGTGTTGTCTACTTGAGGACGATGCAAAGCATTGAGATCTCCTTTGGTCTCTCTCATGTTGACTCAAAAGACACATGTGTTCCCTTCTTCTAGGTGACCTTCCTTGATTGGGGAATGAAGAACAATTATGCATACATACATATGATATATATACATGACTTATCATACAGCATACTGACCCCAAGGAAAGCGAAGTCACCTCGTGCTTTGTGTTTTGTGCCTATTATCCTTGGGTTTATCTCACACTTGGGGGCTAAATCTTTGCGATAACGTGCTCCTTTCCTTTCTTATTTCTTATGTGTATCACTACGTTAAAACAATCACCCCCGTTGAGGCGTGTGCGATCACTTTAACATAGGGGGGCATACACCCTGTCTATTCCTTTAGGATACTTGAAAATTTCTTGGCGAACTTAGCTTTGCCTTGAAAATTTTTGGTATTTCTTTTGCATGACTCATAGTGAGGGAACCTTACTACTGACAGTCATGGTTCTCCCTCGTGATCTTCCCTTTTACTTTGTCAATCGAAGCCGTAAGATCCTTAGTCCACTGGGGGCTTGGTGTATCTTGCCTCCTTGACGTGGTGAAAGTCTTTCAATGTTGTTTCCTTGTACTTTATCGGAAGTATGAGCATACATACTCCCGCTAAAGTGGGGGCTAAATGTAGCGTCCTAAAATTGCGACACTTTCAATTTCGACTGAATTTCGGTCTTCACGATGGCGACGCAACACGCAACCTGAATGGAGACCCTGAAACTTGTCTACGACACCAAAAACTGCATTTTTCAAGCACCCTGGCCTGAACCTCCTTGCACCCTGCTGTCCCGGGAGGTGGGACCAGAGCGCCCAGCGCCTTGGTCCTTCAGGACCAGGGCGCTCAACGCCCTGGTCCCCCAGGACCATGGCGCCCAGCGCCCTGGTCCCTGGGCCTATTTTGGGCCCGGTCTCCTATGAGACTTCGGGTCTTTTTGTTTGCAAATTGGAAATTATTGTTTCCTGGTCGGCCTAAGGTCGGGAAAATCAATCTATTAGCCCTAATTGACAAGTATATAAACTACATTTTTCTCTCTCATTTGGCATATGAAGAGGTTATGTGTAAAAGCGTGGAAACTATACTCAAGCATTCAAGCATTCAAGCAATTGATCATTCTAAGTCTCCATTCAAGGCTAAGTGTTGCATTCAAGACAAGGATTCAACCATTGAAGAGGAGATCACATATTACTACATGCTACAACATACAACAATACAACAAACAATAACATCTAAACCTTCGCACATAAGGATACAAACATCCTTAGAACAAGGTATTAGTACTTGTTTTACATTACAGACATTTACATTTACAACATTTCTCATTTCTTGGTTAATTCCAAAACCGGGGTTTGACCTAAAGGCAAACCCCTAATCCCTAACCCCCCAATCATCTTCACTTTTCTGTGTGTAGGTTGCAGGTATGCAGCTGAAATTGAAGATCTGGAATCCTTGTGCAGAGACGAACAGATCCCCCTTCGTTTCGCGGATTTTTCGGAGGACCGTGGCATCGGGCGCCATCGTCCCGACAACTTTTGCTCAAATTTATAGGACAGCGCTGTATCGACATTTTACTGCTAATTCCAGGTCCGCAGCTTCATCCTATAACCCGAACTCAGTTTATAAGCGAATCTTTGTCACTTTCTATGCATTCCTAGCTTAATCATTCTATCCACATTCTTTACAAAAGAGGGTAGCCTTGCTGTCTTAACCCTTGAAACTCATTTAGAATCCAATCTTGCATTGTGTGGGATTGGATCTTGTGGGTTTCAACCCCTCTTTTGAATGTAAAGTCTCTCCCTTAAGTGAAAACCATCAACCCTAGCAACCTCCCTTCTCTCTCCTCGGAGTTGGAAGAGGGGAGAGCAACTAGGGTTCGATTGCGATTTTCCGCTTTACACTTAGCTGATGATTTATCATTTAATCCCATGATCTACTAATCAGTAAGTGCACACAAGAGGGTTTCTCTAGCTCTGCAATCATTTTCAATATTCTTATCCAGCTTTGCAAGAGAAGGATTGCCTGATGGCGGATCATAAGGTGTGTATCCTTCTCAGTGATCTCCCAAATATCCTTGCCAAGATATCTAAGATGAGTTTCCATTCAAATTTTCCATATCCCATAATTTGTTCCATCAAGCTTAGGGATTTCTCTTCTAAAAATAGTTGTCGGTGGATTAGAAGTATTAGCTGCCATAGGATCCACCTCAAGCAGTTAAGCTTCTGCAAAAGAGGGCCAAAGCTCTGATACCAATTGTTAGGATAATCGGTGAACAACTGAGAGGGGGGGTGAATCAATTGTTAACAGATTATAACTTTTAATCCACTTAATAACCTTTAAACAGATCAAGTATCGGTAAAACACATACAGATACCGGTAAACAATACAACTTAATAATTAAACAGATAATCAATGCAAATCAACCATACCACATAACACCATGATGTGTATGTGGAAAACCTGGAAAGGGAAAAGCCATGGTGGGAAGCCTACCCACAGTTAGATGATACTTCTGCAGAAAGTATGTGTTACAATGAGGGGCCTGCACATGCAGGAAAGCACACTGCCTAGAGTGTACTGGTCATTACAAAAGAGTCTCACTAACTACAGAGAGGCTACAACCATCTCAAGATAAATGGACAATAATCCAATAGAGTGAACTGCCAGAAATAGCATCTACCATTCCTGATTACAGTCCCACTTAAGCTCAATAATGGAGGCCTTTGACCTCTTCCTTAATCCCAATTCAATCACCTATGATCGACCAAATCTCCTTCGCATATGATATTGAATTCCAAGACCACGACACATAATCCACATACCACGATCTACAAATGAGATCTTACATCATTTTATACAAACCTTAAGGCCTAAACCAATTAGGTCGACCACCGTAAATCCATATTACAATGATATGCCATGTCGTCTTAATACCAAAACAATAATAAAAAATCCACAAATCATCTCGAAACATCCCAGTAACATGTAGAGTACATGTTAACATGATACCGGTCCATAACCTAGATAAATACTGAACCTATTTTGGGTCCACCATGCCAAAGCAATGTCTTCAAGAATTTGAAGCATGATTAAAGAACATCTTCAACATCCTGAAATCCATGCAGAAGCTACACCAACACCAATTATGCATCGTGTCAAGATTCCTTAGTGAAAGCTTTGTCGGTAGAGCCTTAAACCAATGTCGGTAAAGGTTTACTAGAATGTATGATAGCATCTGATTACCAAGTCAATACCAACTAGCCAAAACATTCTTATGGAGCATATAACACATGAAATCAAACATACTTCACTGATCCAAACATGTCAGAAGTGTCCAACAGATAATCTCTTCTGTCGGTAACACTAGATCTTCTATCGGTAACCAAAACCTATATGTCGGTAACCAACCATATCAGCTAGTGTTGGCCTCAATGACAAAACATCAATGCAACACATAATCAATTCATCCAATAATGCCAATAGAAAAGGTGGCAAAAGAGGATGGTGGCAACTCAATGGTCTAGAGGGAGTCAAGGGATGATCATGGTCATTCAATTGATCATCAACGGTGGAAATTCAAACTTCTAAGCTAACGACCACTTTACTTCACACAAAGGAATTAAATGGTGTCATAATAAAAGAAAGAACTCTGTCACATTCATCTTTGCGAATAATTCAGGCGATCAGAGAGCATTTGCAGAGGGAGAAAAGGGCAAATTCAACCAATTCAAAGATGTCCAATCACGAGCAGCAAACTAGTAAGTGCAATTCAAGCTTTTTCTCTATGTGTTTTTAGTTGAAGTACCCGTAGGAATTGCAAGTGTTTTCAAAGTCCTGGGTTTTATTTTATGCTCTCTACAAGTTTAGTCATGACCTCCCCAATTGAGAAAGTTGCTAGCCCCATTACTGAGAAATCCCAGGAAGCTGAAGCCAATTCTAGTGACCGAAAAATTACACCAGCCATTCATATAAGCATGGTTCCCCTATTGTAAGAGTTGCAAGATACCCCCGTTGTAGAATCAAACTTTGAGCCCAACCTTGAAGCAACTCCTACCCAAACTAAGGAGGGTGAGGCTAGTGCTCCCCCAAAGCAATCCAAAAGGAAGAGGGGTTTGAGGAAGGTGATAATTGAGGTGTCAGAGGGATCAGAGGAGGAAACACCAAAGAAAAAGGATGTGATGAAGAAGACCCCTCCCCAAAGGAAGGCAGAGTCTAACTTTGTTGCAAAGGAAACCCCAACCCCAAAGGCAATAAAGTTGACTCCCAAGAAGAGAAAATCAAATAAAGATGGTGAGGCAAAGGCTTCCACAGAGGAAGCACCCGTATAGCAGACCCCTCCAGTGAGTGAGAAGGAGAAAGTTGCAGAGAAGCCAACTAAGGTGGCAGAGAAGGCAAAAGAAACACCAAAGAGAAAGGAGGTGAAAAAGAAGACCCCTCCCAAAAAGAAGGTTGAGTCTACCTTCATTGCAGAAGAAACCCCATAGTCCCATGAAGAAACAGTTGCCTGGGCAAGGCCTCCCAAAATAGTTGTTGAGGTTGAGAGGGACACTGTGATAAGATTAGAGGAATTAGCCTGAAAGCAAACCAGAGCAACCTAGATCCTAAGCCAATATTTTATGGAGTTGTTCCCCAGCTTGAGCACATCAGAGTCGACAAAGATAAGATGGGGAGACAAGGTGGCTGGGTGGAGAGATGCCATCATAGGCCATAGGGGGTGAGATGTTTTTCAGGCCTTCTATGGAAATAGAGACTAACGAAGCCCAATTTGCAACCCATGGAAGCTAAACATAGGGAAGTTGGTAGTCCCAAATGTGTTTGTGGAGCCAATGATGATCAGGGAATTGGCCAAGAAGTTTGACACCCCAAGCCTCACTGTCAAAAACCTCAAGGGGCAAGTTATTTTGGACATATCTCAAAAAGCTATCACAAAATGTTTTGGGCTGGATGGGACAACCATCAAGGGGATCAACAAGCAGGCCTTGTTGAAAATGTATGAAAAGAAAAAGGGAAGGATAAGAAGAGAATATCTACCAATGTTTTAAGAAATCTCTCCAAGTTCACCCCCAGCTACATTTTTCTATCTAAGACAGAGCCATTTGCACTGGATAAATTTGAAACATATTTTATAAGAACATATTATGCACTGTGCCAGGTCTTGGGAGAGGACTGTGGGTTCACATTGTTGCCGATAGATTACATGATGCTATCAGTATTCATTCCGCACCTGGATACCAATGTGCTTTTTGACTTTGCAACCATTCTTCAGACCAAGTTATGTGAGAGCCTGGTTAAAGCAAAAGATGAAAAGATTGCACTGAATTTCAAGCACTATTCTTTGGTGTGCCATCTCCTTTTGTATCAGAATAGGTTAGTCTAGTCCCTAAAGCTAAATATTAGGATGTTGGATCCACAGACAGGGTTGCCATGACCGGTTTAGAGATGGATGCAAGTGTGGGACACGGGCTCTCAGTTTGGAGACTATTGTTTATTCTCTGATTATTTTGTCAAGAAGATTTTGGTTATGTTGAATTGTCAAGGCTGCTCAGACATATAGTTAAAGTTTTGAGCATTCAAGCATGCAAAGCTCCAAATGTACAATATGCAAAGGGGGCTTTTAGCCACAATTTTGGAGACTTCTTTTTCTATCATAACTGCACCACCATTAGGTGCTATGGTTTTGAAAAGGCTCCCCATAGGTTGCCCATTTTTGTTTCTCCAAGGGTTGCATTCTTAGAATTCATATGGAAAATGATGTGGGTTGACAAGGATTAAATCCCAGAGAGGAAGGGGAGGCATCTCCCCAAAACCACTGTATTCAAAGAATTTAAAATTGGTTGTGATAACTTGGAAAAGATCCAAGATTTTTTGCTCAGAAACTACAATTGTCAGGAATTATAACCCTGAGGAGTATATAGGGGACTTAAGGCTAAATAAGTTCAAGGATAGGAACTATCATCATCAATTCTATTAAATTGAATATTTGTTGAGGAATTCTCTGCCTAGGGAAGTCGTCCAAAGAAAGAAAAAAGGGTCACGTTGAAGAAAATTGGAAGGGAGAGGATGGAAGAAGATAAGAACTACACAGGGCTACTCAGAATAGAGTTCCAATCTGATATTGCAAGGATGATTATCCTTCTCCGGTCTGCAAATAAGATCATCGAAGATGAAATTGAAAGGAGAGAGACTAAAGAAAAAGGGAAGAAATTTGAAGAGCATCCTATTGCAAACATCCCCATATTTTCCAAGAAGGGGGTGGTCATCAAGGAAGAGGTGCAACCTAAGTCTTCAAAGACAGCAGCTAAGGGTAAAGGGCCAGTGGTGGGAGAACAGGGACAAAAGATAGAGGAACGTCCTGTCATCTACATCCCTACATTTTACAAGGCGGGAGTTGTCATAAAAGGAGAGGGCCAGCCAAAGGATTCAAGGTCAAGCGCCAAGGGTAAAGGACCAGTGGTGGGAGAGATCAGAAGGGTGGAGAAAGGTAAAACTAGGATCTCATATTTTGTTGATATCCCTAAGACTGATGATCCAAATGTGCCCCCTCCTTCCTCTCCAAAGGATTTTTTCCATGAAGAGGCACCTGCCGAGAAATTGGATGAAAATGATAGAGCTTTGGTCCCAAGTGTTAATCCAACTGAGGAAGTGGATGATGAAAGGGTAGTTGTTGCAAGGGAATTCATCTCAGATGACAATTTTGTGAATTCCCCAAAGTTTAAGTCTTTTTGGCTTAAAGAAAAACTATGAAATGCAGCTCCGGTAAATATTAACCCCAATAAAATTCAATGCATCCTCAAGGAAGCCAGAGAAATGGTGGCATGATTCTAGTTCCTAGATGGGATCACATGAAACTTATTTTGTTAGACCAAGTTGTTAGGCATAATGACCCAAGGTATGTGAAAGAATATGAAAACTATGGGTCTCGAGTTAATGTAAATATCAAATCCTTTGCAGTTTGGGCCAGTGGATCAAGTGTAAATAGGCCAATTGTTCCTTTTGGGCTAGAGCAGCAATGGGGAGAAAAAATCCTAATGACACCATAGCAGTAGAGGTTGTTTCTCTGACTTCCCATGCAGCACAATTTGCTCAGTTGGTAGTCCAGGACTTAGAAGTAAAACATATTGCTTTGAGGGATACTTTGGCCAAGCAGTATCATGATTATAATTTGTTATTTGTTGAGAATTGTAAACTAAAGGAGAAAATGAATAAAGCAGAGGCAGGGACCCCAAGGGGAATAAGGCCTGAGGAATTGGAAAGGGCTACTAGATAGCTTCAGGAGGCTAAGGAATAAGCCTCGAGGACATATTTTGAAATCAGGAGAGATACAATTTTGAAGGTATCTGGCAGAGTCATGGATAGATTAGAGGAGGTCCATGCCAGTTATTCCTCCCTAGCAAAAATTGACATTGATTTAGATTCCATTCTTTCATTCTTTTTGCCCATTAAAGCTACTTGGATTCTTAAAGGGTAGCAGCTAAAGGAGGTTTTCCTGACTACTTCACAAGGAAAGGGAGTGAAGCTAAAGAGATAGAAGTCACATGGAAGAATTATAATACATTAAACAAAGAACTCCCTGTCATTGAGAAAGAGAAGCAAGCAATGAATGATAGATTTGAATCATTCAAAGGATTGTAGCGATGGGATATCCCTTCAATTTTGACACCCATGCAACACATTAAAGACTTGAT
Source organism: Cryptomeria japonica (assembly GCF_030272615.1). Lineage (NCBI taxonomy): Eukaryota > Viridiplantae > Streptophyta > Pinopsida > Cupressales > Cupressaceae > Cryptomeria > Cryptomeria japonica. The sequence goes on from NC_081415.1 coordinate 279,549,365, forward strand.
CTCCTGGGATGCAGAATTTGAAAAGGTTATTTCAGGGGTTCTAGAAGCCTTGGAATCAGACTTGGACCAGGAGGCCTCATATAGTATATTTTTGGATAGAATTATGGATGTTGAGGGGTTGTACCACAAGTTTGTTGTGGAAGTAGTAGGGGTACCAGCACAGGCAACTAGGATAGCTATGAATAGGCTATAAGACCTAAAAAAATTTGAATAGCCAATGGACAATATGGAGGGGTGGTACAACAAGTATTGTATTGTCCTCCAACAAGTCTTAGAAGAAGAAGAAGAGGACTAGTCTTTGTTTTTGTCATTTTGTCTCCCTTCCTTGCAAACCTACTACACTAGACAGTGACTTCTCAAGCAACAAGGAATGAATGACTAACAAGGAGGGTACCACACTATCAACAAGGACAATTTTTGATGTACTTCTTCCTAGTTAGGGTCTTTTGACATCTATGCTCATTGGCCTGAAGCTTGTTTCGCTCCCTTGTGTCATAAAAGGGAATTCAGGGCCTTGCATACTGTTCTAAAAATTTTGTGATCATATGTACTAAAGAAAGGCTTACAAGTAATATAAGGACATAGTTATGCAAGAGTATTGCACCACAATTCTGTGAATGTACTTGTTTCGACTTGAAGATCAATAAAGAATACATTCTCTTTTATGGTTTCATATTATGTTCATGAGTTATATGAGTTTCAAATTCTTAGAGTGTTGTAATCTTGTCTATTCTAAATGATTATGTGTATGATTTGATGGGTTTGATTTGCAACAAATGAAATAAATTCTATCAAAAAATACTATAACATAGGATGAACTAGTGTGAGATCAAGTTAAGGTTTTGTTTCTTGAGTTGAATGTTTATGCAAGGCATTTATGTTCAAATATCTCTGTGGGATAATATTTTTCTCTTTGTTTTACTCTACTTTCTTATCCCGGGCCCCATTTCTTTAACCCTTCTAGTCCCCTGGGATAAGAAATGTGCTTCTGCTTATCTCATTTCTTGCCTCGGAGCGTCTAACTTCGAATATTCTCTTTGAGAAAAGTCCCCCCTCGTATCTTGTGTATCTCCGGGTTAAGTATTTTTCTTGTCTTTTCCTTATATCCTGAGTGACCTTTTAAAGGTTGTCAGGATGTCACAGGGCAACTTTTTGGTGCAGATTATTCACATGTCATGTTATTGACATACACGTTGTGTTATTGATACTTCATGTTATTGACACGTCATTTTATTGACGTGTCATGTTATTGAGGATTCAATAACATGACTTGTCAATCACGTGACCTATCAAGCACATGACATGTCAATAACATGAAGTGTCAATTTGAGTCAATAGCCCTTTGAGTCAATAACATGATGTATGAATAACGTGATGTGTTAAAAACATTTCTTAACAAATTGAAAATTACTCAACATAGAAATGTGATCTGATTTAATGACAATAACGTCTGATGATATGAATTTAATTTATTTATTGTAAAAAAGATCTCAAACAATTACATTGAAGATGTTTATATGAAGTCATTCTGATGTGGTGTTGGAACACCTCCTTACTCATCAAGCCTCCATGAGGTCAAATTTGGAAGACAAGTGTTTTGATGGGTTCTAAATGTAAATAAGGTTAAATATGATCATTTTATATGTAATAAGTTCGTGTAGACCAATATTTGTTATGTCCAGTCATAGGTTAATCATATTGGTAAAATTGCTCAAGAATGCTCAAAAGTTGTAAAAAATTTGTCGAAGAGTGATTCGAATGTGTAAATAGTCAATTTTGATGTAAAATATTTTGTAATGATGTTCTTATGTCCATTTTGACCTATTTTGATGTTTTGGGGGTCATAGACCTTTGTCTAAGTTCAAAATTGTCAATTATGTCTCAAAGTTGTCAAAAGTTGTCAAGTTTGGTCTCCGATGTACATTTGGTTTGAAAATTGGTTATGAGAAGATATACCTACCATAAAAAGGCTTAAATAGGCCTTCTATGATTGGCCATGAAGAGTTGTTGAAATATTTTTAATGTATAGAAGAGCAATCAATAGAAAACACAAACATTTATGCACTTTCCTTCTTGTTCCCTCGTAACAGTCTGATCTTAGCCTTCAAATCATATTGATTCCTCATTCTTTTGTTGTGTAAATAAATTTGGAATGATACATTGAATATTTTTCTATAATTTTCTATTCATATCCTATGATTTGGTTTTAAATTGAAGGAGATCTAACAATTTTTGTCAAAACTGTTAAAACCCTGATCTAGGGTAAACAACATCATTTAAAAGTATCTTTCATGTTTTTTAGCTAATAATCCCACAAATGGGAAAAAACATGTATTATGTTGTGTTCTATCATTGTCTTAAAATTGCAGGGGTGTTACAAATAGATTGCACTTGGGTTTGAAGAGATTTGATGATTGTTTTGTCTCTCAGTCAGAGAAAGAGTAGTGTTGAGAGGGTTTGGTGTCAACATGTGTGTCAAATGATCATTGTGTGTGGATGCTCTGCATCATTATGTAATATAAAAAGAGTAAAAATATCCATGAAAGATGTTTAAATTCCCTGAATATGATAAAACATTCAAAATGTATAAATCAACTCAATCTGATGCATTGAATATTGTAACCGTTCAAGGTGTTTAAATGAACTCAATCAGATTTGTAACTAGTGAAGATGTGTAAATGTAATCTATCATATTTCTTTTTAACAACAATTTAAAATTTTCAAATCAAAACAATCTGTTTTATTGAAAATAAGCATACAAAAAACCAGTTAAGGTGTTCAAAAGAACTCAATTTGATTTATTCAAAATTGTCGTTAAATATGTTTAAATGAAATCAATCTGTTATGTTGAAAATAACCATTCAATTTTTTTAAATTAACTTCAATGTGATTTACATATAATAGCCATACATGATCCAATAAACATGGGATTCATTGAAATATAACATTCCCATATCAATTCAAAATATCTTTTTATTTTTTGGCAAATAATCTGCATCATTTCTGACGTCTTACTGAAGAAAAGCCAGCCATATAATCTAAAAAAGTTTGATAGCAGAACAAGCCTCTTATGAAGGAAAATGACAACTAATTAATAAATTTTTTTAGTCCCCCACTTCCAGCAGTAATAAGAGGCACACCCTTTTCAACAACTTCATCGCTTGCTAGACCAGCTACCTCCTTGAACTTTTGTTTCCAGTGTTCAATGTTTGCCTCACATGCATCCAACATGTTATTAAACTAGTCAACTAAAAATTTGTTCTATTTCATTATCGCCTCACGCGTTACCTCTACTTTCTTCGTTAGCATATGGTGTTTATGCACTTCCATCTCCAACTTGACATTCCTATCAGTCAACTCCATGGTATTCTTCGTGAGTTCACTACATCTCCTTTCCAGATCAGTAACCTTCTCCTTCATCCTTTTGCTTTCAGCCTCAGTAATTTGAACCTTGTCCATTAGCATTTGTACGTACAGGGCGTCAAACTTCAGATTGACCATGCAATGAGGGCTTTGGTGATCCTTCGACTCTGGCAAGGGGGGTGTTGTTTTTGTTGTCGTATTCCCTAAATGGGAAATAATGCACAAAAAGGTCAATAACATGATGTACGATTTTATCATTTTGGATGCAGAGTAGTTGTCGGGGGGAGGGGGCAGTGGGTGCCATGTTACCTTGCAATTGGGAATGCACTTCTACAGAAACTAACTCCATCACTCATTGTTCTTCCACCTGTTGTTTTCAATCGACTCATTAAACGTCTTTTTCATGAAAGTTTTGTGTTGGTCTCATAATTTTGTGTGTTTATATTGTTAATTTAAATTATTAATTCATTTCAGATGGTATGTTTAAAAACCAGTCAATAAGAAAAGTTTATTTAACTGTCATAACTTACAACGGAAACATGACATGTTAGACAATTACAACAAACAAATTCAGCTTACACTTGGACAAAAGAAGAGACATGGAAAACATGGCAGTAACATATATGAAAACAGATTATAGCAACACAAAGAAATTTGTGAAGTATGATTAATTGAGAAAAAAGTCTATGTTGCATTATATTAAAAGGAAGATTAGGATGTTGCACCACAGTATCCCCTAGGATGCATTACCATATACACACAAACAATGAAAAAATGCACAAATAATTATTCACATGTACGCACAAATAAAGAATAAATGCATAAATAATTGTTCACAGATACACACAATGTTTAAACAAATTTCAGCTTCCAAGCAGCTGAGATAGGGTGCAAATGGTTTATGAAGAGTATTCTTCCACTAGAGTATGTGGCTATAATTATTATTATCTACTGTCTGAGCTTTCAAGCTTCTATTTGAGTCCCATAAAGGGGACAGACACAACAAAAATATATTTATCGGCTCCTCTGCCTATTTTGCGCAACGGAGTTGACACCAGAGTAGAAGACTTGACGCTTCTTTGGGTTCTTATGTAACTCAGGAGGGGTGATGCCAAGTGTTTGTAGCCTCACACGTGTCCGTCTGATTGCAGGATTGCATTTAATATCCTAATTTTTTGGCTCAGCAATTTCAACAGCTATAACCTACCGCATAAAAAGTGACATCAAATGACTACTACCAATATTGTTGCATTCAAAAAAGTTAAATGGTCGCATGAGAGAACAGAGGAAAGGATCTTGTAATCTTACTATAGATGGGATATAGACGAGGTCTTTGATATCCCACACCTCCCATGACTTAAGGGAGTCCGATAATGACGTAGAAGGAATGCGGATAAGGCAGCAAGGCATTTCCATCAAAGACATCCATGATTCAGGCTTTAGCACAACCTCATTGGAGTGGATTGTCATGACATTGCACACCCCTCCCAACCCCATCAACAATACCTTTACCAACAATTTTTCCATTGAGTTGAAGGTGCACTTCATCTCGAATAGCAAGAGTGTGCCCGTCTTCATCGATACAGTCTTCCTCATCTTGCACAGTTGGCTGCATGAGTAACGTATCCATGTGCTAACATAAATAACATTTTTGTATAGCTAGCCATCAACATAACTAAATCAATTCATGTCAACAAAATAGAACAATACCGAAATAGGTGGCTGACACACATTATCCACTTCATCCCCATCGCAGTTTGCACTTGCAAAGTCACTGTCGTTTCTCGTGGAACGTTTCTTCCCATCAACGTTTCCTTCTGCGGAAGTATGCTGCAAAAGAGCGCACATCCAAAAGGAGTGTAAATACAAAATTAAACCATATGAGGGAAAACTAGCTGCAAAACTGCCCATTAAGAATACGAAAATCCGAAAACACAATTTTTTTCAAAAATTAGAGATCCTTGATCGAGATGGGCAGATTTAGCAGCGGCTTTTTTTTTGGAATTTTTTTGGAAAAGTGAATAACAAGATACTTATAACTCCTTTTGCAACTAGTTTAACCGTGTAAAATTGCTTGTATTACCTATTGATGTTTGCTTGTATCCTCCAACGTCTTCCCCAAATTAGGAGGTTGTCATGCATTCTTCTCGTCTTTGGGTGCACTCAACTTTTCATTCATCATCTCATTTTGTTGCTTAATCCTAATGAACGTCTGAGGTTTACAGGATACTTTTTATGGCCCACTACATACAGTGTCAGCCAGAGCTCCAGACAATTGCAGACTCCCTCCACTAACCCCATCAACATCAACCTAACATCACAAGGATGGAACAATCAACGTAGAATCCTATGGAGTACAAAGAATAATATGCAATGCAAACACATATATGAACAGACATTCACCTTTGATGAAAAATATTTGACATCAACTGAAGTCAGCCTTTTCTTCGTGGCAGCCTTCATCTTCTTTTGCCTCCCCAGTGAAGAAGGTGCACAGTCGTTGAGTTGCACATTTGTTGCAAGTAGTGCATACAATCCCATATTCACTTCAATATCACCTCCGCTATTACAAACCACCTGCCCAATAGCCTAGGATAGCTCAATTATGCGTACTTTGGAAAATTATATCCATTATGGTGAAGTAAAAAATAAAACAATCACTAGGAATTACCTCTCTTCCAAGTTTCTTTCTTTCCATTAACTATAAAACCTTCTTCAATATCTCCTCCCTTAATGGATTGCTATTGTACACCCACTTTTCTTTGTTTATCTCTTCCTTCCCTTCGATAGGAAGCTCATCAAATGTTTATGTCCCATAATCTCTGCACACCCGATCAGTGACATGTTTTTTTTGCATATTATATCATACTATCATATGGTACTCAACATCACCCACCTTCTTATTCATGTATCTTCGTGTTGTCTCTATGTGACACTGGCTGCATTTATTGGTAGCACGTGATGCATGACCGCATCTTAGGGCCTCCAATAACAGGAGGTTGTCAACTGACAATCTATGCAGGTTCAACCTCCCCAGATCCCAAAATCTATGACCTCCATTATACGAACATTCACCGAAGAGAGAAAAGTAGAACAACCTGTCATCGACATATTCTCTTTTGTGGTCAGACTTTTGTTGCATAGATCGTACACGACAAAATATCATGTTCAATTTTGTTGGAATAACATATTATAGAGACGATATGAAATATAATAGCAAATAGTGCACCTCAATACTGCCCCCTCGTTGTCCCTGTTCATGACCATCAACACCCTACCCTTCGTTGTCCTCAGTCGTAGCCTCATAATTGCTACAAACATCCTCTTTTCCACTATCACCACGATCCTCAACCATATTCTCACACTCCTCTACATTCCCAATGGCCTCATCTTCCCCACCAATAGACACGTTATCATGCCACTGTTGAATAAAAAAGCAAACATCAGCATTGCTTTTAACTCCATAAAGTAGTCTATTTTTTCACTTATGAAGCCCTACTTCTAGTAATCACAACACACACATGTGGAAATATATTGTAATACAAACAAGAGACATGATTACCAATATGGTCGTGCAGTCAGTTTGAAGACCACCTATCGATGGATTCAAAATCGAACGACCAACTGGCGCCTGCTTTAGATTTGAAGCCCCAACTCCCCCCGAGTATACAAATTTGACCTCCCAATCACAAGACTTAAAAAGGATGACAAAATCAAGAAAAAGTACATGTTGTCTCATCAATTGAATCTATTGCACTTACATGCAAGCAGGTGTCATATGGCACAGACAACCGAGCAATGCGTCCAACTCTTGGTGTGTCATCCAGTTCAGAGACAGGTGAAGCAATAGCAGTAACTTCTTTTAACATAGCTCTAAACACATGTGACATCTTTGATCTGAAAAAGGAACAAAGATCTGATTTATATCAAAAGACACTATCAATTGTAGATGGCTAAGAATGTCATGTTCATATAAATAAATATTTTATTTATTTAATTATTATATCATGTATTATAATAATCATAAATTTTAGTCCAAGGGGTTGAGCTTAACTGGTTAAAACACTGGGTTCTCACTGTGGAGACCCAAGTTCAATTCCCAATAAGGACATCTAAAGTGGAATTCTAAGATGTGACTCTTGGCCTTCCATAGGATGGGGAAGGTCTTGGGTCAATCTAATCAAACATAATAATAATAATAATAATAATAATAATAACAATAATAATAATAATAATAATAACAATAATAATAATAATAATAATAATAATAATAATAATAATAATAATAATAATTCAAAATATTGCAGCTTCGGCCTATTACCTATCAACAAAAAAAAAATCATAAATTTTAAATGGCTTGTCCTTTCCAACAACGTGACTTTTAGCTGTTTTAAAGAAATGTGGTTGCGTTTATTGGTCTGTCTTGTCAGAGCTGAGTTGAAAAAATAGAGATGGTTCTAAATATGTTGGCATTCTAAGCCCGACTCACATAGAAGATTGTAATCGAGTGCTTTAGATTTGGGATTAGATTTCTAGAGCTTCAAATAGAGAGTTGCAGAGATTTTTCCTAGATTCCCGATATGTTCTAGATGTTCATCGACCTTATATAGAGAAAGGGTTGGAGAGGACGAGAGCATACAAGTTTTTTATAATGCAGAAGTCAAAGAGGGGGCATAGAAGATGGTGAAATTTGTAGGGATCAGTTGCTAGAATTGTGGGGAGCTTCTGAAAGTCCAGATTAGAGACCTTTTTGTCATAGAAGAGTATATATATGATGCAATCTATGGGATGGTGGAAGTATCTTTGAACGTAGATAGGCACTGGTGCGATGGGTTTATATATGAGGTTGTGTTGGTTCCTCTAGTGGATATATTAGAATCAAGGGAAAGGTGTGTCGAGCTAATGGAGGGATTCGTGAAAGGAGTTAACAAAGATGTTGTGGTAGAAGCCATTTTTGAGTTGCAAGAAGGGGTTAAAGAGAGTGTCATGAAAGTATACTTCAACCCTGAAAAATTATTTCTCCTCGGATTCGGATGAAGGTAGTGAATTAGGTGGGTCTGAAGAAGGCAATGAGGATGATTTAGAGGATAGTGAGAAAGAGAGGGTAAGAAGAGAGAAGAGGGAAAAGAAGGCTGAGAGGGAGAGGATAAGAAATTTTGGGGAGGAGGCATGGGAAGTGTTCAGATGTGCAGTGATGAATGAAAACCTGGCTCCTTTTTCATAGGCTCAGGAACTCAGAGGATTGGTGGATTTCGGAGGCATCTACAGAAAAATCTCTTCAATTTGGGTGAGTATGCAGCCCTGATCCTCCAATTCATGAGAGGTTAGGAACTGTTTGAATGCAGACACTCGTGTGGGCTTTAAAATGTAGCGGCTAAGGCTTGAATGCAGAGTTTTGATGATAGGATTTATAAATTGTGTTATGTAAGTGTCTTAGAAGGTTGTGTAGTGAATGATAGTGAGGTTGATTGTGTGTTTAAGTATGTTTGTGTCTGGTTAAGGAAGGATGATAGGTATTTCAAACTGCTAGTATGAGTCAAGTTGAAATATGTAATCCCTTTTTTGAAGCAATATAGGGAGCTATCCCCATTATAGATAACACTTATCTAATATATATATATATATATATTATAAATTTTAATTTATATAATTAATTCATTTTTCCTCTTCTAAGCCTTTCATCATTCAAATAAATATTTTATTTTATTTCAATCATTATTTTCGTAAATGAAGTAAAATATTTTATTTATTAAATTGCTCCCACTTCCTTTATTAAATAAATAAATTTTTCTTTGGACAATTAAATCATTTACTTTTCAGTCTATGACACATGACATTTATCTCTTAATCTTCACCTACCCAGCCCCTTCATTATTTAATTATTTTTTCTACATGTCAGCTATTTAATCATTTTGTATACATACCCTTTAATCCTAGCCAACCATCTTAATTCTATCCCTCCATTTTCTAAAAGGTCTTGTATATAAAAAGATTCTTTCATCTTCGCCAATCCTAATACACAATTTAGTAATCTGCCAATGTAGCATTGGAGCCTACTCTATGCATTCTAGCATTTTTTTTTCATCCGTCATATTTCATAGATTCATTGACCATAGATTCTTGTGCATGTGATTTTCAAAGCATCATTTTTTGAACACAAGGTCTTCGGTGATATAAGTGCAATGGAGTAGATTTTACTATATGCGTGTATTGCTTAGTTCATTTGGCTTTGCATTGTGTGGGTATTGCAGGTTCTCTATTGACAATGGTCACGTAAGTCCATATCTTGTCTCCTAAATTTTCATATATATTTTTCTCTATGCACCTCAATAACACTGCACGTTGAAGACAAAGGTCGGAATGGCAACGCAACCGGTTATTCGCACATTGTGAAATGAGGCACGCAGATGTTTATGTTATATATGACCAGCAAGCGGTGACCCTCCTAAGTATTCGTATGTCTGCCACTCGAGATCATTGTTAACAGTAATAAGGAATGGTTTCATTGCATTTGCAACAAATAATGGATTATGATCCATCAGGGATCTTCTCAAAAAGGGTGCATGTGATGTCCCCATCCAAATTATAATATAGTCACTATACTTCATCAATGATCAATAAAAAATCATACAAAACATCGATAATCATTCCATCACAATCTACTACGTAATGATTCAATTCCTCCCTCTTTGATGCTAATTTTCTTTTAGTCGATAAATAGTTGGATAGGCCAGCAACTTGTATTGTTGTGTAGGAAAAATTTACAGGAATCAGAGGTGTCTATATGTTGTTAAAACCTTTGTCAAAGCAAAAATACCCACAGACTCCTCATGTAGGTTGTATCTGTATACACATAAAAATGGCTATGAACAATTAAATAAATTTTTTATATTTATTTAATAATTATTCTTCTATTAAATAGTTAATTTGAAAAGATTAATGTATTTAATTCATTTTTGGTGTCTTTCTATTAATTAATTTAATTAAAATATTTTATTAATTAATTCATCTATCATATTCCTCTAATTAATTAAATATTAAATATTTAATTATCTCCTCCAATCATTCGAATATCTAATATCTAATGATTATTCTTCTGTCCTATAGTCTCAAATATTAAATGATTTCCTAAATTATTTAATTTCATTTCCAACTCACCTTCCATCTCCACTTCATCTTTCCTTTGCCAACTCATTCATTATGTGGCTAAATTAATTCAACAAAATTAAAATAAATAAATCATTTATTAGCCACTTATCTTCAACCTCCAAATTTAATGAAATATTGTGTACATACACATATTTTATAACATCCTTATATATTCTCTCCAACATCCCTACATCTTAGGAAGGACTTGAGTCCACTTGTCCTCTCATGCCTAAATCTTCTCCAACCATCCCTAGATTCCCTCAGTCAGCAACCCAGAGAAGGTGAGATGAGTGACACTTGTCTTCTCCTTCCCCCTTTCTCTCAACCTTCACCTTTGCTCACAACCATCCAAATCTGCAGATCTGATCATGACCATTGATCTGAGCCACATCATATTATCCTCTCAAGGTATATAAGATCAGGAGTTTGAGTTGAGAGAGAGTTGGTCTTCAAGTGAGTTTTTAAAGCTAATCATTTCTAAAACGTATGCATCTGTGAGTTTTAATCTTGAAGCAAATAGCATAATCTTTTAGCATAATCATTTATCATTGCATATCATAGTATCAATTAACTAGAAGTTATCAGTCCATTCTTCATATGTCATCTTGGAAGCTATCAATACTTGTCTGAGAGCACACCATCTGCAACCAGGAACAGTGGAGTTAGGACACAATGATACTTAAATCATGAAGGTAAAAATAATGTTTTATTTTAATATGTATTTCATGTAGTTTCATTGGTTGAATTTGGATTTCTTGTAGCATTTCCTTTGTATTTTGTGAAACTAACTTGTTGCAGGTAGTATTTGAGGATGAAATTCAAGTCGACACATTTTGGAGCCCACCGTGGGGCTCAAGCCTCAAACTCATCTTTCTAATATCCTGTCTTATTCTCGCAAAAGAAAATTTAACGCATTTGTAATGCAGATTCATGCATGTGTGAATTCTGACAGCGCTTTTGTTTGATAGGTTAGCACCTTTGTCCTTCAAGTTAGCACATATGTCATGTAGATTAGCGCTTTTGTCTTTTAGGTTAATGTTTTTGTCCTATAGGTTAGCGCATTTATCAGTTTGGTTAATGCGTTTGTTAGAGAATTCTCACTTCTTAGTCCACATAGCAGTGCTTTTGTAGTGCATGTTAGCACTTTTGCTCTGTAGATTAGCAATTTTGAGGTGAAAGATAGCGCATTTGTTAGAATAGCGCAACTGACAGAATTTCCTTGCAAGTCCGAATGTCCAAGAGCTTAAATTTTTCAAACTACTAACATGCATGTGCAGGATTGTGTTTAAAGCAAATTTTATGCATTTCCTCACTTAGTTAATTAAGAGTTCTATTTTAGAAAGTAACACATCATGTCTTGTTCATTTAGTTCAACTAAGGGGATAAATTGACAACATGCAACTTGCATTTTGAGTGACTTCTTTAAAATACTTGCACATAGACTTTAAAAGGTTAAAATAAACTTGTGTTTTTCGTGCTTGATGAAGTAGTAGGTAAGTATGCTCTCACCATCATACGATGATCAGAAAACCAGACCTGCTTTCTTTTATGTATAATCTTTAGAGGGCCTGCCTTCCTGAGCTGCCTTGAGGGGGCCAGTGAGAGGGGAAAGACCCAAAGTGGAAACAGGCTAATACCGAGTCCTTCCAATCCATTCTAAATAAATCGTGTTTGTGATGAAAGTCCCAAACAACATGTGCTGATAAGTTCATACCAACACTATGTTTCCCCATAAACCCTATGGAGCGTAACCTCTATAGGCTAGGAACCTTCTGTATTTACAGAGCTGAAAGTGCCACATGTATGGCCACATGACCAGAAGCCTTTACTAAAAAACCACTTGTACTAGTTGCCAAAATCCTTCTAGTTGTTGGCGCAGGAGGTCGGACCTTTGAAGTAGCTCACACACATACAGTTCTTAGTAGAGATATAAAGTTTTCCATGGGGAGTTTTCATGGAAACTGGTGCTTGGCTGCCCCGGAGAAGTGAGTGCTAAGGGTGGAGCCAGTGGGGTCAAGAATCTAAATATCTTCTTTGAATAGCGTAGCCTTGAGGGAAACCCCATGTGAGATTCAACAGTTATTGTCTCAGCCTTCCATAAGATTTGTACTTGCTTATGCATTTTATTTCTTAAACATTGTGTCTTCTATGTCTATAACATGCTTCAAATGGTCAAAAATTGAAAAAAATTATCATCTAAGAGTGAGCAAAAATCCAACCAATTGCTAGAAAAATTGATCAAAAGGGTAGTACAAAGACTTTCCAACATTTAAACACCAAATCAAACTAAAGTTTCAAAACATCAGTATCAAAACATTTCTTAAGTAGATTTGTCTCTAAACTATCATGCATTTTCAAACTATTTCAACAACTGGGTCACTAATCCGACAGGATATTCCTAAAAGGTTTCTATAAGCATAAAGATTCAACAAGCTATTGATTCAAACATCTTAAGTGCAAAACATCAACATCATTGTCAAGTCTCTCATCAGGATATATCAAAAGCCTCTATCATGAAGCTTGATCAATTCATCTTGTGTTCATTATCTTGGATATATCTTTCCTATTTTGAACCTAGGTCATATCAAAATCAGAATTACACCAACATTGGAATCAAACAAACTTGTAAACTGTCAGATGCTTATATGACTTTTAAGTATTGCCTTAAGAAAAGAAAACCCAGTTATAAAGCTACTCAGAAAAGAATAAGATTCTTGTATATCAATCACAAGATCTTATTAAAGCATAGGACATTCCTACACCATTTTCGTTACTATTTACGTGGCTACAAGACAAAGTTTGACAAAGAAATTTTGCAAGGACGTGCTTTTCAACAAAGAGACGCTTTATCACAACGAACAAACAATAGTGGTAAAATCAACAAAGCATATCTTCCTAAACCAATAATCACTTATTGACTTTGTCCTTTGGAAATTTTAATTTTTTTGAAATAATCACATGCCAGTTTGGACTAGAGCTCAATACGAACAACTTAGAAAACAAAAAAAAATGGAGGAAGAAGATAATCCTATATTCCAAAATTTTGGGTATACTGTTGTTGATGAAGAAGCAGTCAATAATACCATTAGAGACCTTGAGCAAGATTTCAAATTTGATAGGCTAATGGAAAAATTGTTGACAAAACAAAAAGAGAAATATCTCTTGATGTTGGCAAAATCTGGAGCTAAATTGCCACAAGATTTAACATAGAAATCTTAAAACAAGATGCAGAGACAAGTAACACCCAAAACATAGATAATTCAAACAATGAAGATCTAAACAAAGAAGGTCATGAAGAGACGAGAAAAGAACATGATGATACAAGAAAAGACCGTAGTGATAAAAGAACTTATGAAGAAATAAAGAGAAGTTATATGGATAATTTGTTGTTAAACCTTACTCAACAAATGCAAACTCTACAACAACAGATGCAAGATATGCAAAATGGAACAATCTCCAAGAAGTATTCATTAGAAGATATCTGCCCATATCCTTTTGATAAAAATTTGAATATGGCACCATTTCCACAGCATTGCGAGATCCCTAAATATGACAAATACGATGAAAAATCTGATCCTCGGGATCACATTAGGGAGTTTTGTACTATGAGTATGGAATTTGCCCACGATGAAACTTACCTGATGCGTCTTTTTCCTAGGATTTTAAATGGATAATCAATGGAGTGGTTTTCAATATTACCATCCGAAATCAAATCTTTTGAAGAACTCGTGAATAGATTTATTTCACAGTATTCCTACAATGTAAGGAATGAGATAACAATGTTGGATTTATGCAATGTTAAACAAAAGAATGGTGAATCTTTTATGATCTTCTTACAGCGATGGAAACACATGTTTAATAGGTATCCAAGAGATGTGCCTGATCAAGAAAAGATGGACATATTCATTGATAATCTTATCAGTGAAATGAGTTATCAAGTAAAAATGCAATGTCCTCCCTCCTTCGCCAAGATGATTGAGAATGGTCTAAAAATAGAAGATGCGCTGGTAAAGAAAGGAGACCTAAAACTTTACAATAATTCTTACAACAACAAAAACAATAGTAACAATGACAAACCCAAATTCTGGTCAAAGAATAGGAATGTCATCAATGGAGGAAATGACGACAATAGTGCTATGAAACAACAACCAATTTTTAATCTATCAAGTCAAATCCCAAGCAATAACAATCAAGAAAACAATAAAACTAAGTCCTTCTTCTCCAATCCTCAGAGGAAATTCACAAACATTGGAGAACCATTGGAATCAGCTTTAAAAACTCTTCTTGCAAACAAATTGATTGTGTTACCAGAAGCAAGAGGCTATGAACCACAAGTCAAGCCAAATTGGTGGAATGACAATCATTTTTGTAATTACCATCGTAATAAAGGACACCAAACAAATGATTGTCAAAGATTGAAACACCTTATCCAAGATCTAATCAATAATAAAAATATCACAATGGATAGCCACAAGACAAATGAATCACACCTAGCTTTCAAAACTCCACTTCCAAATTATGACAAAGGTGAACCATCCCAATTAAAAGATGACAAAGGAAAAGCCAAATTGAACTACACTTATACATATGATAATGTGGTAAATGTTATCATTGTTAAAGATAATCCACCTTCAGAGTCAATCAATGTTATTACGAGAAGCAAAGCAAAGGTTACCTTTCCACGTATAACAAAAGACCCAACATCCACTTCACAACAATACAATTTAGTAGAGCAATTACAAATAATACCTGCTCAAATATCAATTTTGGAACTTCTCAAAGTTTCACCTATGCATAAGAAAATTTTGGAAAAAGCTTTAGTGGAAACAACAGTTTCAAAAGACTTGGATATAGATTAGTTCCAAAACATGGTGGGACACCTTATAGCTCCGCATTGCTTACCATTTTCTGAAAATGATGACGCGTCCTTACAACATCCTCACAATACTCCCTTACATGTTGAAGTCACCATTAATAAAACACGTGTCAAATGCATACTCATAGATGGTGGAGCCGGCTTAAACATTTGTCCATTAAGTTTGATAAAAGCTTTGGGATATTCAGAAAATGCAGTGGATCCAAAGAAAAAATAACCTTTAAAGCCTATGATGAAGCCGAACATTCTTCTAAAGGAACTGTGGTGTTACCAATCAAAATAGGACCTGTGGAAAGGAATACATTATGCCAGGTTTTAGATTTGAACCTCTCTTACAACATTCTTCAGGGATGGCCATGGATTCACAATACGCAAGCAGTTCCTTCTATGTATCGTCAATGTGTAAAATTTCCTCATGAAGGACAAGAGATCACTATTATTGAAGACTCTAGTCAATATTGCAATAACTTGAAGCCAACACAAGATACAAGAGTTCCACATAACAAAGAATCAGTATATCCTACCAAAGAAATTCAAGAAAAGTTATGGGAAACCTTTGAGAAAAAGATCAAATTAAATTATGAAGGAATGGGAAAAAAATCTTTGCATAATTTTCCACTTTCTCCTAAGTCATATGGAAAGCCTACAAATATCCAATCATAGACCTCAGAGAAATCAAAAGATATGTTTAATGGAGCATTTTTTAGAGTTGGAACCCTTGAAGAAGAAACTGAAGACAAGGACATTCTTGGTTGGTTGTACAAAGATGAAAATGAAACTATAGCAACAATTGCAGAAGTTAATATTCCCATAAAACAATATGGTAAAGGTTATGAAATCATGCAAAAAAATGGGATATGAAGGAAAAGGACCAATTGGTAAATGACATCAAGGTATTTCAGAACCAATTTGTCCCCACTCACAATCTAAAGAAGATATGTCAAGACTTGGATATCTAAAGTCAAATCAAATGCACCATAATTATCAACAATCAAAGTGGAGAAAGAAATCAGTCTCTAAAGAAGCAAATTGGCAAGAAAAGCTACATCAGGCAATAGAAATAGTAACCAATAAACAAAAGAAACAAGAAGAACATGAAAAGAAAGAAGAAGAGATTACCATCAAAGGAAAAGAATAATCTTGTCAACAAGTTCAAGAAATACAAGCAAATGCAGAATCTGAGCAAGATATTCCAGAAGCAGTGAAGATAGAGATGGCAGAAATCAGGGAACTTTTTGCACCATGCAACATTCCTGTATGGTATAGTGGGGTAGTCCTAGACCATGGTTCAAAGACAAATTCAAACGAGTATGAATGGGGTCTAGATGTCTTATATAATACATCAAGTAAAGAAAACAATGAAGAACAAGCAGCTATTACAGAGGAAGACTTGTTTATTACAAAACAAAAGATGGAGTTAGAAAGAAGACGAGAAGAACTCAGAATCCAGATAAAAGAGGCATATACAAGACAACAAAAGAAAGAGGATGACAAAGACAAAGAAGTAACGCCACAAGAAGTACAAATAGAGATAGATCAAGCATCTGGAAATATCAAATTTTTAACAAATAAGGAACAAGATGTATCAAGATGTGGCAGAACCATAGAAGAATTTAGAAATAGTCAAGTAGGATTGACTATTAGTCTAGAAGAACTTGATTTTGAAAGAAGACAAAATCTAGCAAAAGAATCCTCTTTATCATGTACACAAGTATGTCAACTTCAAAATGCAAATGAAGTCATTGAAAATAATCAAGAAGGCATTTACAGTATTAAAGATGTATGTGTTGATATAATCCATTTGTTTAAGGGACAAACATCAGCTGAACAACCATTTGAGTGTGAGCTACAAAATACTAATACTGATTTTGTTAGAACTTATTGGAAGACACTTGGGAGAGACAATTCTCAAAATCATTTGATCTATGACATTACCTACTTTATGCCAAATAATGATCATTCATGAACTTTGAAGCACCTAACGATGACAATGATTATGACTTACCCCTTCTTCATCCTAAACTAATTGATTGGGATAATTTAGAAAACCTTGAATTAAATGTCTTTTCCAATGATCATGACTTAGTCGTGTATCTTAATGCTATTGAACCCATAGCACCTAAGATATCTTCCATTGCAGAATCAAGTAACGTTTCTTGTAGTCAAGAGACTGCCAAACTTTCCAGTCACAAAATTGAAATAAAACAAGGAAAGAGACTTGCTGTTGAAAACCATTTCATGGCAACACTAGATCAATCAAAAGAGAAAAAAAAGGATGTATCTAATGGTGAAAACCTCTTTGAGGCGCCAGAAGATGGAAAGTTTGACATTCTTCCTACATGTTTTTAGGAGAGATCTGCTATCCTAATAGAACCAATAGAAGCAGTAAACAATGGTACATCAAAGGATACTAAGATACTTCATTATGCTACCTCATTATCAGATGAAGAGAGGAAAGAATACATGGAATTATTTAAACAAAGATAAATAATTTTTTCTTGGTCCTATGTAGACATGCCAGGACTTAATCCAGATATTATCATGCATCATCTTAATGTGGATTCAAAAGCAAAACCAGTTAAGAAAAAGCTAAGAAAGATGCATCCACACATTGTTCTTCTTGTAAAAACTGAGCTAAAGAAACTATTAGATGTGGGTTTCATAAGACCTGTTGCTTATCCAGAATGGGTTTCAAGTATTGTACCAATGTCAAAGCTAGATAAGAGCATAAGAGTCTGTACAAATTTCAGATTTCTAAAGAAAGCATGTCCCAAAGATGATATCCCACTACCAAACATTGATATAATTGTGGACTTATCAGCAGGACATAAGATGTTTTCATTAATGGATGGCTTTTTCGAGATATAATCAAATAATAATTGCACCTAAAAATCAAGAAAAGACAACGTTCACCTGTGCATGGGGAACTTATTGCTGGAATGTTATGCCATTTGGGCTTAAGAATGCAGGAGTGACTTATCAAAGGGCTATGACGACAATTTTCCATGATATGATGCATACATTTATGGAAGATTATGTAGATGATATACTTGCAAAATCTTATACAAGACAAGAACATTTGAATATCTTAAGCAAGATTTTTGACAGGCTGGGAAGATATCAGTTGAGATTAAATCCAAAGAAATGTCCATTTGGAGTAACCTCTGGAAAACTCCTTGGGTACATTATATCAGCTCGTGGAATTGAAGTAGATCCTAAAAAGGTCAGAGCCATCATGGAAGTAGAGTCACCTAGGAACATAAGTCAATTGAGATCTTTACAAGGAAGATTGCAATCAATCAGGAGATTTGTCTCTCAATTAGCAGATAGATGTCATCCATTCACCCATCTTCTACATAAGAATATTCCATTCAAATGGGATCAGAAATGTGAAGAAGCTTTTTTGCAAATAAAAGAATATCTTATGAATCCTCCAGTACTGGTATCACCAACCAAAGGGAAACCATTGTTTCTCTATATCTCAGCGACAAATGTATCATTGGGATCTCTCCTAGCTCAACATGATGAATAAGGAAAAGAAAGAGCAGTGTATTACATCAGTAGAATGCTTGTCAGCTATGAACTGAATTATTCCTCAATAGAGAAGACATGTCTAGCAGTTGTGTTTGCAACTCAGAAGCTGCGACACTATATGTTGACTCATTCCGTGAAACTAATAGCAAAGATAGATCCACTAAATTATTTGTTGAGCAAGTCAACCTTGATAGGAAGACTAACCAAATGGGTTATGATACTGAGTGAATTTGATATAGAGTATGTTGACCGAAAATCTATCAAAGGACAGGTCATTGCTGATCAATTGGCTGAAGCACCTTTACAACACGACATGACTTTGCACATTGAATTTCCTGATGCAGACATTTTGATGATAAGTACAAAATTTTGGGAATTGTACTTTGATGGTTCTTACACACAATATGGATCAAGCCCATGAGTCTTTTTCATCACACCTCAAGGACACACAATTCCAAAATCATATAGATTGCAGTTTCCATGCACCAACAATACTGCAGAATATGAAGCATTGACTATTGGGCTTAAAATGGCCATTGAATGGAATGTCAAAGAATTACATGTCTATGGTGATTCACAGCTTATCATCAACCAAATAAATGATGATTATCAAACTAAGGATGAAAAGCTCATGCCATACAAACAGTTGGTAGAGGAGTTTAAAGAACACTTTAAATAAATATCATTCACCCAGATTCCAAGAAATGAGAATAAAGGAACAGATGCAATGGCTACAATAGCATCTCTCTTGCAAAATCAAGAGAATCAACATTGTTACGAATTTCTCGTGGAAGATATCTTAACCCCTACCATTCAATCCCAGCATATCTACCGAATTTGCAATATATCAGGAACCAATCAATCCTTATATGGTCAAACTTATCAGTACTTAAAAGAGAATATTCTTCCTCTTGACCTGTCCCAAAATCAGAGAAGGAGTTTTATCCATCGGTCCTCTTGCTATACTATTATTGCAGATATCTTATATAGGTGAGGTCTAGATAGTACTTTATTGGGATGTCTTGAACAAGAAGAAGCTGAGAAATTTCTCAACAAAATTCATGCAGGTATTTGTGGCACATGCTCAAGTGGCTTAACATTGGCTAAGAAACTTCTTCGTATGGGTTACTATTGGCCTACTATGGAGAGAGATTCATTCACATATGCTAGGAAATGCAAACAATGTTAGATCCATGGGAATCTCATTCATGCACCAACACAAGAATTACATCCTATGACAAGATCATGTCCATTTTCTCAATGGGGCCTTGATTTGGTAGGAAAGATAAATCCCTCATCTTCTAATGGACATAAGTTCATTCTGACTGCTACTGAATATTTCACTAAATGGATTGAAGCAGTACCTCGAACAACAGTGACAGGAAAACAAATATCATCATTCATTTTGAATTATATAATTTGTCGCTATGGAGTTCCTATGACCATTATCACTGATAATGGAAGACCATTTAAGAATCAAGATGTGAAGGAGCTATGTGAACAATTTCATATCCAACATAGGTTTTCTACTCCATATTATCTACAGGGAAATGGTCAAGCTGAGGCATCAAACAAAACTATCTTGAAAATCTTAAAGAAAACAATCAATGAAGCTAGAAAAGACTGGCACATTCAACTGAATCCTTCTCTTTGGGCATACCGAACCAGCATCCACACTCCAACGAGAGCAACTCCATATTGTTTGGTCTATAGATCAGAAGCCATATTTCCTATAGAAGTAGAGATACCTTCTCTATGAGCATCCTTGAAAGGTCTTATACCAGAAGAAGAGCAACGAGTCTCTTGACTTGAAGAACTTGAACTGATTCAGGAACGTTGCCAAAATGCAACAAATCATTTGAAAGTATATCAACAAAGAATGGAAAGAAGTTATAACCATAGAGTCAAGCAACACATTTTTCAGATTGGAGATATAGTTCTAAGGGAGAATCCAAGAAATCAGCAAGACCGAGAAAAGAAGGGAAAATTTGAACCAAATTGGCTAGGACCTTTTGTCATAGTAGCAGCATATGGATAAGAAGCATACAAGTTATCTACCCCTGAAGGTGATTGGTTTGATGAACCTATCAATTCTATTCATCTCAAGAAATTATATGCTTGTGATATAAAGTCCTGGAAAAAATCAGTAAAAAGCATATAAAGTCCCGAAGAAATCAGTAAAAACCAGAAAAGCATAAAATCCCTAAAAAGCATAAAACAGATAAAAGCAAAAAAACAGTGACAAATCAAAAAATGCAATAAATTTAGATGGTGAAAACTTGGTAAACAAGAGCTATCTAAAAAGTGAGTTCCTCCATCTATGAGATTGCTTTGTGCACCTATTCACTCCATCCTATCCGCTCCTACCGCATCTATTGCTTCCATCTATCTTAGCTTATCCATTCCATCTTTCGCATCTATTGCTCTGAACCATTAGCAGAAAATATGCAGCTTACCAACAATTATCAATCTTTGACACACTTGTCGTGGTCACTATCTAAGATTTTATCAACATCTATCAATCTGCATTTGTATCCCGCCATAGTTGGATCTTGATCAATTCATACATCCATAATAAAGTTTTTCTTCCATTGGGGGCAAAATCCTAATTCCTTTTGCTAAGGTGATCTTTTGAATCTTTGAAATTCCAAAACATTCAAAAAACATAGAAAAACCAAAAACATCTAGGGTTTTGAAACAGATAATGAGCAACAAAGCAATGAAGATCAAAGTGTCTTATAATAACTAAATTGTGAAACTCCAAAACCAAAGAATCAACCAGCAAGTAATAAAGGATTATCAAAGATCATTCATCAAGATGATTATATCTATAGATGGAGGAAATGGATTGAATACGAGATTCAATCTTCCAGCATCCAACAATGAAGTTTTTCCTGCAAAACACACACATGCAAATTGAAATCTAAACTAGAAACACACATGCATGTTATCAAACTCTACTCCATTGCACTCCTTAAACCAAGATCTTATGTAGATAATATTGCTCTCAGAAGCACACACAAGAAGCTATGGTTTTTTGGAGATTCAAGATGATTAATGCAAAGGAAGCTAAAGAAAATGAAATGCAAAGATGATGAAGAATGCAAACTGACATAAGTTCGACGCATAAAGATGAGATGCCCAAATAAGAGAGAGGGGCTTGTTTAAATAGAATTTCTCTGGGCGAGTTCATGTTGTGGGATGAATGTGGGATAATGCAAGATGAGTGGTAAATGGGAAATGGTAAGTGGGAAATGGTAAGTGGTAGGAGGGGATATTTAAGAGTTTTATTAAATAAATAGAGAAATGTGTATAACGTGAATGCATGAAGGTGTATGCATGATATAATGTTTTATTTAATAAATTTAATGGATAAATGGTAATATATTAATAATAATATAATAAAATATGGAAATTATGAATAATGAATTATGGAGAAATAATAGTGTAATAATAAGGACTCGCCCGATATTCAGAGAAATTTGGAATTAAATGTAGACAAATTAATGGAAATTTTTATGTTTCTACATTTTGCCCCTCTTTGAGACAATGCAGCGTGTTGCGTTGTTTCAAAGAAAATGATCAACTGATATATGCCCCAGAGGTGTCTTGGTAAGGGTGATGATTGATTGGTTATGCCCCCTCGAGAGATTGATCGAACAAAATGATGGGGATTGATCTCTCGAGAGATCATGGGAGAGAATATTGGATGATTAATATTGTGCAAGTGATTAGATTGAGATGTACATTTGATAGAAATGCACAGTTGATGAGGCGTAACTAAACAATTGATGGAAATGAACAGTATAGCCGAATTGAGAAGCTGATTAAACTAATTGAGCTGATTAAGCTGATAGGGATTGATGCTAGCGCAAGATAAGGTGATCCAATGATTGATTGATTGATTGACTCCAGGGGCATTGAGATTGCACGAAGCAAGTTGGTTGAAAAAGAGATTAAAGATTCAAAGACATGCATCGGTTGGATAAAGTGTTTGATCGATCTCACTGCAATAAGAAGAATGAAGAAGATGATGAAAGAAATGATGAAAAAGATAGATGAAAAGGAGGATGAGAAGAGAAAAGTGATGATTATGAAGAATGATGAGAAAGAGGATATGAAAGGGGATGAGAATTCTTGTACTTTTTTAAGTGCTTGTATCATCATTGAGCTTATTATAGCAAAAGGCAAAAAATATTTGGATATCAATTAGATCCAAATGAATCAGTCACACCAATTGCGAGAAAGAAAGCATATCAGACAGTAAAGGAATGCCTTAGTGTGTATCAGACCAATATGTCCTCGATGATCTTAAGCGATCATATCCTAAGACGTGTTGTCATATTCCTAAGGAACATCCCGCAAGCAGCAAACAAGTGAACATGCCCCATCCTCGCCTTTCTAGTCAAAGACATCCTGGAAAAGCTAAAAGACATGTCACCAAAAAGGAAAATTAGAAACAACCAAGAGAAAATAAGCAAATAATATGTTTCACGTCAAATGATTTTTTTTGTTCACAATTGATGGGTTCGGGTGTATAAGTTGATAAGATGTTGTCCTATTTGCTTAATTTAAGTCTTGTCCCATCATGAGTCCATTGAAGTTCCAAAGTTGCATGCTTGTCTAAAGTGTTTGTGTCATCGCAATGTTTATTGCATGTTTTTGGAGTTTTATGATTTTTAGGGTTTTATGAATGTTTTAATTTTTAGGTTTTTTTCAGGAGATTTTATGATTTTTAAGATTTTTTTCAAGACATTTTATGATTTTTATGATTTTTAAGATTTTTTTCAAGACATTTTATGATTTTTAAGATTTTTTTCAGGACATTTTATGATTTTTAAGATTTTTTCAGGACATTTTATGATTTTAAAGATTTTTTCAGGACATTTTATGATTTTAAAGATTTTTTCAAGACATTTTATGATTTTAAAGATTTTTTCAGGACATTTTATGATTTTTAAGATTTTTTTCAGGACATTTTATGATTTTTAAGATTTTTTTCCGGACATTTTATGATTTTTAAGATTTTTTTTCAGGACATTTTAGAAGATAGTTCCTCCGACCGTGAGACATCGACTATCCCAACCCATTCCTAAGTTTAAGAAGATGCCCCAATGAGGGATAAGACTAGCGTAGTATGCACGAGAAGCATTGTGCGAGGTATGCAAACAATCCACAAGCTATGGTGGGGGGGGGAGACTACCATGGAATGGGAGAGCAGATATGGATAAGGCATTGATCAAGTAGAGTACTGAAGGAAAGAGGAGCCAAATCTTTACACATGGCACCGGTTGCTCGGTTTTCACCATGGTACTTGCCCAAGGCGCCTGTTTGCCAAGTTTTCACCAATGGACGAACTTATTTTTCTTTACTTCTTCTTTTTTTTCACTTTTTTCTTTTCTTTTCTTTTCTTTTTTTTTTTGTATTTTTTAAGGATCTTTTAAAGAAATTTTGTTTATATTACTCAAGCATAGAATCTATGAAGGTGAATGCTATTGATTGGATCTTCAAGCAATTCACCCTCAGGAGTTTCTAGTTGATATGCTTCTGATCCATACACAGCAGTGATAATATATGGACCAAGCCAATTAGGTTCAAACTTTCCCCTTTTCTCTCTGTCTTGTTGGTTCTTTGGATTTTCTTTAAGGATAAAATCACCAACTTCAAATGTGCGAGATCTGACTCTGTGGTTGTAACTTCTACACATGCGTTGTTGATATGCTCGGAGGTGATCAAAAGCATTTTGTCTTCTTTCATCTAGCAATTCTAAGTCATGCAAGCGAGAGACTCTGTAGTCTTCATCACTTATCAGGTTACGCAAAGAGACCCGTAGGGAAGGTATCTCGACCTCAATGGGCAATATAGATTTAGAACCATAAACAAGGGAGTATGGAGTGGTACCTGTGGGAGTGCAAACACTCGTGCGGTAAGCCCACAAGGCAGGGTTCAATTGGATATGCCAATCACGACCAGCTTCATTGATGGTCTTTTTGAGGATTCTGAGGATGTTTTTGTTAGAGGCCTCAGCCTGGCCATTACCTTGAGGATTGTACGGTGTGGAGAAACGGTGTTGGATATGAAATTTCTCACAAAGCTCATGGACATCTTGGTTCTTGAAGGGATGACCATTATCAGTAATGATGGAAAGGGGGACACCATACCGACATATTATGTAATTCAAAATAAATGTGGCAATTTGTTTTCTAGTGATATGGGTAAGAGGAATGACTTCAATCCATTTTGTGAAATATTCAGTAGTAGTGATGATGAATTTGTGCCCATTGGATGAGGGTGGATGGATTTTGCCCATGAGGTCGAGTCCCCACTGACAAAAAGGCCAAGATGTAATAAGTGGTTGCAATTCCTGCGCTGGTGCATGTATCAAGTCTCCATGTATTTGGCATTGCTTGCACCTTTTAACAAATTGATAAGCATCCTTCTCCATAGTAGGCTAGTAATAACCAGTACGCAAGAGTTTCTTAGCCAGGGTAGGACCGCTCGAATGCGCCCCACATATACCTTCGTGCACCTCTCGCAAGGTAGTGTTGGCTTCGTCACACTCAAGACATCTAAGTAAGGTACCATCAAGACCCCGACGATATAGGGTATCAGCTAAAATGGCATAATGGGTGACTCAATGAATAAAAGTTTTTCGAGCTTTGTTGGATAGATCAGGAGGTAAGGTATTATCATGTAAGTAGGCATAAATATCTCCATACCACTGGGAATTAGGACCAATGATGAGACATATCATTTCAGATTGTGGAACATTGTAGGCAGGCTCCAAGAGCGGCTCAACCAAGAACTCACAGTATTCGGCATTACTTGGCATTATTACAAGGGAGGCGATTGTAGCCATTGCATCAACTGCTCTGTTGTTGTCCTGAGGAATTTTCTCAAATGTGATTGTGGTAAAGTAAGCCTTGAAATCATCCACCATTCTCTTGTATGGCATAATCTTTTCATCCTTTGTCTTATAATCATCAGTAACTTGTCCGATCACTAACTGGGAATCACCAAGAACATGCAAATCTAAGATTTTCCATTGTACAGCCATATGGAGCCCAGAAAGTAATGCTTCATATTCTGCAATATTGTTGGTACAAGGAAATTATATTTTATAAGCCTTTGGTATGCAATCCCCTTGTGTTGTGACAAAGAGAATTCTAGCGCCAGAGCCACCATGTGTGAAGGAACCATCAAAATATAAAGTCCAAAGGTTTGAAGATTCCATGTTAAAGAGTGACTCATCAGGTAACTGTGTAGCGAGTGGATGATCATCTGTGATAGGAGCATCAGCGAGTTGATCAGCTATAGCTTGTCCTTTGATTGATTTTCTTTCTACATACTCAATGTCAAACTCGCTAAGAATCATGACCCATTTAGCCAGTCATCCTGTAAGAGCTGCTTTACTCAGAAGATATTTAAGTGGATCAATTTTTGCAATGAGCTTTGTTTGGTGTGTAAGCATGTAATGTCACAGTTTCTATGAGGGAAAAACTACAGCAAGACACGCTCTCTCAATAGTACTGTACTTAAGCTCATATCCCACTAGGGTACAACTGATGTAATATATTGCACGTTCTTTTCCTTCAGAGTCATGTTGAGCCAACAGTGCCCCCAGTGTTGTAGCAGTTGTAGATATATACATTAGTAGAGGCTTGTCATCTATAGGAGGTACTAACACTGGTGGTGACATTAGGTATTCTTTGATCTATTGAAAAGCTTGTTCACATTTGTGATCCCAGTTGAATGAAACATTTTTATGTAGCAGGTGCTGAAATGGTTGACACTTATCTACCAGTTGTGCTATAAAGCAACGGATAGATTGGAGTTTCCCTTGTAAAGATCTCAACTGACAAATATTCTATGGTGGTGGCATATCAAGTATGGCTTTTACTTTTTCAGGATCAGCTTCAATTCCCTTAGATGATACAATGTATCCAAGGAGTTTCCTGGAGGTTACCCCAAAGACACATTTCTTTGGATTCAATCAGACTTTATATTTTTCCAACCTTGTAAAGATTCTATCCATGATTTCTAAATGTCCCTCTCTGGTGTAAGATTTTCCAAGTAAGTCATCTACATAATCTTCCAAGTATATATGCATCATGTCATGAAAGATAGTAGTCATTGCACATTGATAAGTAGCTCCAACATTCTTCAACCCGAAGGGCATGACCTTCCAACAAAAAGTTCCCCATGGACAAGTGAATGCTATTTTGATCTGGTCTTTAGGAGCAATTTGGATCTGATTGTAGCCTGAGAACCCATCCATGAGGGATAACATCTCGTGTCCTGTTGTGGAATCCACTATCATGTCAATATTTGGAAGTGGGAAGTCATCTTTAGGACAAGCTTTATTTAAATCCCTGAAATCTGTGCAAACACGAACACTCCCATCAGGTTTTGAAATCGGTACCAAGTTTGAAATCCATTCAGCATAGTCAACAGGTCTTATAAATCCAGCATCTAGCAACTTTTGTAATTCAGCCTTTACCAATAGTGCCACATGAGGATGCATTTTTCTCAATTTTTGTTTGACGGGTTTTGCCCCCTGTGGTAAAGACAAGTGATGCATAACTAAATCAGGGTCAAGTCTGGGCATGTCTGCATAGGACCATGCAAAATTAACATGTCTTTCCTTGTAAAACTGGATGTGCTCTAATCTCTCTTCAAGGGTCAATGATTCTGCTAGATGTATAATCTTTGGTTTCTCTTTTGTGCCCAAGTTTGTCGGTACTATCTTTTCCACTAACATAGATGACTTTTCATGGTATAATGCTAGGGGAAGCGTGTCAAGCCTTCCATCCTCAGGCACCTCAGAGAGGTTTTCACCTTTGGATATGTCCTTTATTTTTACTTTTTTGGGGTCTAATAGTGCCGCCAAGTGGTTTTCACTAGAAGACCTATTGATATTTTCCATAATTTTGCGACTGAAAGGCTTGGCACCTTCTCCAAAGTAAGCCGCACTATTGAGCTCTATGGTGAATCCAACCCTGTGATCTCCAAGGGGTAAACCACTTCGTGCTCCAAGAAAGTTTATGATTGCCTCATCATTTTGAAAAACATCTAACTAGGGGTCGCCCTCATGGTCCCAATCAATAAGTTGCGAGTGAACAAGAGGTAAAGGATCATGATTAGGTTCAAGGTTATGAACAAGCTCAAGGGTACAAATAGAATCATCTTCATATATATCAATGAAATCATTAGAGTCATTGATGGTACCTTCCTCATCAGTCTGTGTTACATTAGAAGACTCCACTACCTCACTCAAGTTACCCTTAGTACTCAAGGTCTTATCGTTCTGCGTATCATACCCTAGACCAGGAACCTTACGTCCACCCTTAGGTTTAATCAGTTCAAGTATACCTTGTTTGTGTAAACCAAGAGGACTGTGACCATCATAGCCATATCTTTTCATTATGTTCAATCCCTTTCCATATTGCTCAGTTGGTATTTTGACTTCATGTTCTGCAATTTGTGCTTTCTCTGTATCTTCATCTTTGTATAGCCATTTCAAGAGGTCCTCTTCTTCCATTTCATCATACAAAGCTCCCCATTTTCTAAAAATAGTAGGTTTACAGACTATAGTAGTGGTGTCTGATGTGGTTTCAGTCATTTGTGGTTTTCCATAAGTGCGAGGGGACAAAGGTAGCTTTCCAATGCAGAGAGCACGACTCATAGAATACTCCCCTATTCCATGGTTGTTTACTTTTATTCTAATCTTAGCTTTGTTGGATTTGGAAGTGGATGCTTTTAAGGATTCAGGATCAATGTATGCTTGGGAAGGAGGCGCTTCATGATTACTGGGAATGATGGATTCAATCTTAGAACTCAAATTATTGCAATACATAAAAGGGTTTGGATCTCCTGGTATAGTTACTTCAACACCATTGTGTGGAAATTTGATACATTGATGGTAGGTAGAAGGTACAACTTGCATTGCATGGATCCAAGGCCTTCCAAGGAGAATGTTATAGGTCAATGGGAGATCAAGGACTTGAAAAACCACATCCTTCACCACTGGTCCTACTTTGATAGGGAATGTAACTGATCCCTTAGATGAGCATTGCTCTTCATCATATGCCTTTATTGTAATCTTTTTCTTTGGATCAACTGCATTTTCATCAGATCCAAGTTCTCTAATCAATTTCAGAGTACAAATATTTAGACCTGCTCCTCCATCTATCAGAACTCACTTGATCTTAACTCTATGGACAAGGACTTCAATATGTAAAGGTGCATTATGAGGTTGTTGCATGGACAAGTCATCATTCTTGATAAAAGTGAGGGTATGAGGGGAGGCAATATGTCCCACCATAGCTCGAAATTGATCTACATGTAGGTGTGTAGGCACAGTAGTGGTAGCGAGCGCTTTATCAAGGATGGATTTATGCTTAGGGGATAAGCGTAGCAACTCAAGTATAGAAATTTGTGCAGGCGTCTTCCCTAAATGCTTTATAAGGTTGTATTGTGAAGATGGTGTAGCAGGTTTAGAATTAGATCCCTTAAGAATAAATGTGCCTTTGTGGGTGGTAACATTGCAATCAGTTTCTTTCCCCTTTATGATAAAAGTGTTCACATGATTATCGACCTTGCTGATGTTGTTTATGGTATAGTCATATTTAGCATTGGTATAGTTCACACCATCACTAGATTTTGGGGCCTTCCCTTTATCTTGGTCATGCTTAGGGAAAGGATTTTTGAATATCTCACGATCAGAGTTACTGGAAGGAGTATGTCCATCAACCGAAATCTTTCCCTCATCAAGAAGGTCTTGTATGACATGTTGGAGTTTATTACAACTGTTAGTCTTATGACCCTTGTGTCTATGATAGTTGCAAAAGTGATCATCACTCCACCATGGGGGTTTAACTTGAGGATTGTATTCCCGTATCTCTGGCAATGTTATAAGATTATTTTCAAGGAGTTCTTTCAGTGCTGATTCAAGTGGTTGTCCCAATGGTGTAAAATTTTGTTTAGGGAAGCTTCTTTGTTTTTCTTTTCCTTTGTCTGAGGATGAACCCTTAAGGTTGTAAACAGATGACGATGTTTTAGTATTCTTTGCATCAACAGCTCCGTCATTAACCACATTCTTGTTCTTGGCCCAAAAGGGTGTTTTATGATTTGAACTTGATCCTTTGTAATATTTATCATCGTTTATCTTTATAGTACCATCATCAATAAGTGTTTGTTCGATGCAGAATCCCATGTCTATGACCTCATCAAAGGTGTCCAACACTTGAGGTGAAGTTCTCTTCCAATTTCCTTGTTTAAATTGCAACAGAAAAGGTCAATGAGTTGCTTATTGGGAATGTCATAAGGTGCCCTTTTGGTCAAATGTCTCCATCTTTGTAAAAATGATATGAAGGATTCTCCTTGTCTTTGTTTTGTGTTGAAGAGGTCCATCATGGTCACCTCATGTTCACAGTTGTAAGCATAGTGTGAGACAAACTTATCAACCAATTCTTGAAAAGATTTGATAGTTGGAAGTAATCACGAGAAACATTCCATGGCACTTCCTCCAAGACTGCGAGAAAAGTGTCTCATGAGGTACGTTTCATCTACTGCAAATTCTAAGGTAGCGGTGCAAAATTCTCTCAAGTGATCTCTAGGGTTTCCATTTCCTCTATACTTATCCAATTTTGGTATTTCCCAATGACTAGGAAAAGGTGGCATCGAAATACTCGGATCAAAAGGATAGATACATATGTCCTCAATAGAAAACTTGTTTGATGATGCTTTCTTATTCTTGAGAGTGTCTCAAAATGGGATCATTGGTATGCGTAGGTCTCGATGTTTTCATAGATCTCTTGTATCCTGGTTGCAAGTAGAAAGGTCTATGATCTTTTATCCTCTCCTCATTGTTTGTCCTTGCAGGTCTAGATTCACTAACTCTCGGTTTGTCCTTAATTGTGGGCAATGATACATCAAAATCAGGCGGCAATTTAATTCCCTCATCAACAAGGGCTTTGAAGTATGCTTGTGGATCACGTTTAACCACCTCTTTAAGGAATTTAGTAAATCTATGGCTGTGAAACGCTTCATCAATAGTGGATTGATTTATTTCTTCATTGCTTGTTTCACTAGTTTCACTGGTCGCAATGCTAATGTGGTCCTCTTCATCAAAATTAATAAGGTCATCTCCATCTTGAAATAGATGATTTTGAAACATTTTGATTCTCGAGTTAGGAGACATAAATGATTGTTCTCATCTTTGACCTAGGACAATGTATGAGACTCTAGATGGAATGAAAACCCTAAAATGCAAAAGGGGAACTATATGATATGAGTGAAATTGGGATGCAACTAAGGATCAATGTAAAGATGCAATCTATGTGAGACGACTACTAAAGGATTGATGCAAAAGTGCAATCTATATGATAGGAAAGTGATGTGCAGCTAAGCCTTAAATGGGATATGAGAATGAATGATGCTTGATGCAAGGACTAAGGATACTCTAGGTCTGAAAATATTTCCAATGTGGGATTTGACTTGTGTTATGATGGATAGACACAAGGATAAGTTATCAAAGAGAGGGCATGCTATGATAGGAGATGATGAACTCCAAGCGGAATACCAACTGAAAGACACAGATAGATTCCCTAACTCAAGGAAGATGCACCTCAAGTGATAAGGGGGATTGATGATCAAAAGTTGATGTCAAACCTATGACGAGAAATCCTAAGTGCAAACAATGTTTTTGGTTTTTTTTTTGGATTTTTTATTTTTTTTGGATTTTGGTATGCAAATAATAATGAAATGCTAGGACCAATAATGAAATGACCTAAGGAACTTGTGCAGGGTTTAAGGTTATGTCCTAAAGGAATGATGGAAGTCTATGCAAAGATTATGGGTATGATCTAAAGGGATTATGCATGGGTTTGATCTAGGGGGATATGCAAAGACTAGGTATGATTAAATAAGATATGCAAGGATGAAAGGTGCAACTAGGTGAAGACTATGCAAGGATTGAAAAGGGTATGGGAAACTATAATGATGTGACTATGTGAGGACCTAAAAGATCAAAACTTCAAAAGTGATTTCTCAAGAGATTTGAAATGATTGTTTTGAGAACACAAGTTCAACGTTTCAAGGACAATGTTGTTTTACAATGTGGATGGATACTTCAAAGCTTAGACCAAGGTTTTTGTAAAGTGTTTCAATTTTAAGTGTGGTGTTGATTGTGAAATGTTCTTGTTTGTTTGTGCACACATTCAGAAAACATGGCAGACAGAATGTTTGTTTGATTTTGCAATAAAAAAACACATTCAAGCACATACCTAAGGTTGGCCAGGACAATAGTTGTTGAATCTCACTTGGGGGGTTACCCCGAGCTACGCAATTCAGAGCGAATACTTAGATGCTTGACCCCACTGGCTCCACCCTCGGCACTCACTTCTTCGGGGCAACCAAGCATCAGTCCCCACGAAAACTCCCCATGGTGAACTTTGTATCTCTACTAAAAACCGTAAGAATGTGAGCCGCTTCAAAGGTCCGACCTCCTGCGTCAACAACTAGAAGGTTTTTGGCTTCTAACACAAATGGTGTCTAGTAAGGGCATCCGTTCGAGTGGCCATACATGCGGCGGCGTACGCTCTGTTAAGGAAGGCTCCCAGCCTATAGAGGTTGCGCTCTATAGGGTTTATGGGGAGACATGCCATCGGTATGAACTAATCAGCACTCGTTGCTTGCAACTTTCGTCACAAACACATTTATTTATAGTGGTTCGGAAGAGCTTGGCTTTAGCCCGTTACCACTTGGGTCGTTCCCTCTCACCGAGCCTTAAGGGCTTCTCGAGAGGCAGGCCCTCTAAAAGGTAAACACAAAAGAGCCTAATGCACAAAACATGAAAGACACTGGTTAATTTTAAAGCACCAATTCGAAATGTGATCTAAGCTAAAAAGATCAAACAATCTGTTTCAAATCACCATTTCTTCGACATGCGTCCTGCATCAAAATGACATTAGTAGTTTCAATATTATGGTCTTCGACACACAAGAATAGATGCCCTCCAAAAGACAAAAGTCAAAAGATTAGTTCACAAAAAGAAATAATAATAATTTAAAAAAAAAAATTTAAAAATCAAAACACACTAACACAAAACTAGACATTAGTCTAATTAACAAAAATTTAAAATTTAATCTACTTAACAAAATAAAAAATCTAAACTAACTAACAATTTAAAAATCTAATTTTAATTAACAAATTAAAAATCTAAACTAAAAACAAACAAAAAAAAATTCTAATTCTAGATAAACTAATTAAAAAACTAAAAAAACTAAAAAATTAAAACTCAATACTAATTAAAAACTATACTAGAAAAAAACAATTAAAAACTAAATACTAATCTAAAACTAAACTAACAAAAACAATTAAAAACTAAAAAAAAAAATCTAAAACTAAACTCTAAATTAAATACTAAGCTTTATACTAACTATAAACTAAAAGTAAATCTAAAGAAATGAGATACGTAAGAAAGCTTGAGAAAAGATCTAAAACTTAAAAACTAAACTATTAAAGTGGAAGATAAAACTAAAACAAAGCAACCTAAGACCTCATGCAAGCTCGAGATATTGAAAATAGATTTTTAATGCAGGCATACGTGCACCAGGTGAGGGTAAAGACCAGAATTTTTAATGCTTAGTAGCTACAGAGATGTCTGGCGTTCAAATAATGCATGTTGATGTTAATGCTTTTGCAGATATGCATGCAAAATGCTAAGCATAGACAGACGATATTTTTAGACAAAAGTCTCAGAAGAGGCAGGGAATGAAATGATTACAGATAATACAGAAAAGCAATTTGTTGAAACCAACGATAAATATGTTTTTTATTGAAACGACTTCAAGAATACAGAACATAGAATTATGAACAGAACATGTGAAATGTTTGATAGAATGCACAAGGCAATGTGCTCTCACAGCTTGCAATAATGACTGCAAATATGTTCAACATTGAATGTAAAGCACATGGATTGTTAATAATTTGCAAGTTATGCGCTCAAATGGAAATAATGACTGCAAATATGTTCAACATTGAATGTAAAACATATGCTGGCTGAAAAACTAGGACCACCTTTTCATATTGAGGATATGGAACATACAAACCAAATTAATGGATGCTCAAGCTAATACCCTCCTGTTATTTGAAATGCACACGATCCAGCAATGAATCATATCATATGAAGGTTATCAAAATATATAATGTGACTACAAAGCATGAAATCTAATTCACAATGGAAGATCACATTGAGAACAATGATCAAACAAAACACCAGTCAAAACAGTGAACCAAATTTTCTTTTTCTTTTTTTTTTTTCAATCACAAATTCACCAAATGTACAATTATATTATGCATAAATGACCATTCAAATGCATGGATTAAGCATTGAACACATCTTTTTTCCCTCGGATTTATATTGTATCAAACGAAAACCAGATCAAAGAAAGGACAAAGGCTATCTGTCCCATCGGGCGTGCCAATTGTAGATGGAGGAAATGGGTTTGAACACAAGATTCAATCTTCCAACATCCAACAATGAAGATTTTCCTACAAAACACACACATGCAAATTGAAATCTAAACTAGAAACACACATGCATGTTATCAAACTCTACTCCATTGCACTCCTTAAACCAAGATCTTATGTAGATAATATTGCTCTCAGAAGCACACACAAGAAGCTATGGTTTTTTTTTTGGAGATTCAAGATGATTGATGCAAAGGAAGCTAAAGAAATTCAAGTGCCAAGATGTTGAAGAATACAAACTGACATAAGTTCAACGCATAAAGATGAGATGCCCAAATAAGAGAAAGGGGCTTGTTTAAATAGAATTTCTTCGGGCGAGTTCATGTTATGGGATGAATGTGGGATAATGCAAGATGAGTGGTAAATGGGAAATGGTAAGTGGGAAATGGTAAGTGGTAGGAGGGGATATTTAAGGGTTTTATTAAATAAATAGAGAAATGTGTATAACGTGAATGCATGAAGGTGTATGCATGATATAATGTTTTATTTAATAAATTTAATGGATAAATGGTAATATATTAATAATAATATAATAAAATATGGAAATTATGAATAATGAATTATGGAGAAATAATAGTGTAATAATAAGGACTCGCCCGATATTCAGAGAAATTTGGAATTAAATGCAAACAAATTAATGGAAATTTTTATATGTCTACAATATCAGTTAATGACCCTAAGAACATGTGAATGACATACAAGATTCAGTGTTTATTTCTTGATTTTATTGCTAATCATGTACTCTATGCAACTCAAGGATGACCATGACTAGAGAAGATATGATGGGGCATGATTATTTTTCTTTGATTGTTGTCTGTGGTTTATCTCTTATTAAGGTATGTACTTGTCTTAAGATATGATCAACAAAAGATTAAGGAGGATGTTCCAAGTCATACATGAAAGGAGATAATCCTTGTCTGTTCAGCAAGAAATACTCGGGTCAACTTGACTCGTTATATCAAGTTGCTTGTATTAACTTGCTATATCAAAATCCATGTAAGAAATACTTAGGTCAGCTTGGATCATTATGACAAGTTGCTTATATTTTCTTACAACATTTTAAAGCACAATGATGAAATCAAGCACTATTACAAGACAATATATGAATAAAGGCAATATCATTTTTAGTTCGATCATTTCATTAGCTCATTATTCATCTACATTATAAGCATTCATTGTTAGTTGCATTATAAGCATCTCATTTCATTCAAAAATCAACGGTCATGAA
This sequence comes from Cryptomeria japonica, assembly GCF_030272615.1. NCBI lineage: Eukaryota > Viridiplantae > Streptophyta > Pinopsida > Cupressales > Cupressaceae > Cryptomeria > Cryptomeria japonica. The sequence continues at coordinate 279,585,049 of NC_081415.1, forward strand.
TAAATATTGAGTATACTTGGACAAACAAAAATAATTTGCATTTGATCATTATAGGTGCATTCATTTTTAGAATCGTTTTAATCATCATCTATTTCATTTAGTTGCATTTAAATCATTGCATTAGTTTGCATTCAATTAAGTGCATTTCATTAATCACGTAGTGTATCATCATTATTATTTGCATTATCATGAAAGTTCATTAAGATCATTTAGTTGCATCTTTGCTCTTAGATTCATAATCATTATAAGCATTACATATAAAAAATCAAAAACATTTGAAAAACATATTGCATAATCATTCATTTGCATTTCCATATAGATCATTGCATTTGCATCATTTAAGTTAGTAATCATTTTCAGTTGCATCCAAGGTCATCAAAATCAAAAATCAAAAGCATTTATCATTGCATCATCATATAAAGCATCATCATAATAAAGAAAAAAAACATCATAACATCATCCATCTAATCACTGCATCCATAAAATCAATGCATATAGAACATCATCATATAGAATAACATGCATAATAAAATATCATCATCATATAGAGTCTATGTCTGCATATCATCATAAAACAATAAAAGTCCAAGTATACAATGATATCACAAAAATAATCAATAAAGTACAAAGTCCCATCAATACAAATCAAGTCAAGAATCATGAATACCTCTTGAGCCTATGGGTCTAACACATGGATCACCTGCGACACCTGCACCAGCATCATCATCCAATGGAATCATTCTTCACTTTAATATCTTCATCATTCATTCAATTATCATCTATCAGGTCTTATACAGGATGTATCTTTCCTAAAACCAGACGTTTTGATCATCTATCATGTCTTATATAGGATGTATCTTTCCTAAAACCAGACATTTTGATCATCTTTTGTCTTATACAGGATGTGTCCTTCCTAAAACTGTAGCATCCTAAAATTGTGACACTTGCAATTTCGACTGCATTTGGGTCTTCACGATGGCGACGCAACACTGAACCTGAATGGAGACCCTGAAACTTGTTCATGACATCAAAAATTGCATTTTTCAGCACCCTGGCCTGATCCTCCTTGCACCCTGCTGTCCCTAGAGGTGGGACCATGGCGCCCAGCGCCCTGGTCCCTGGCCCTATTTTGGGCCCGGTCTCTTATGGGGCTTTGGGTCTTTAAGTTTGCAAATTGGAAAATAAGGTTGCTATGTCGGCCCAAGGTCAGAAAAATCAGTCTTTCAACCCTAATTGACAAGTATATAAACTACATTTCCCCTCTCAGAAAGGGTAGATGAAAAGGGGAAGGACATATGTGTACAAGACGCGGAAGCGATATTCAAACATTCAAGCATTCAAGCATTCAAGCATTCCTTCAAGCAATTGAGCATTCTAAGTCTCCATTCAAGGCTAAGTGTTGCATTCAAGTCAAGGATTCAACCATTGAAGAGGAGATCACTTACAACATACAACATACAACAACATTTACACCTTCGCATGTAAGAATACAAACATTCTTACAACAAGGTATCAGTACTTTATTACATTACAATCATTTACATTTACAGCATTCTCATTTCTTGGTTAATTCCAAAACCGGGGTTTGACCTAAGGGCAAACCCCTAATCCCTAACCCCCCAATCGTTCTCTCTTTTCTATGTGTAGGTTGCAGGTACGCGACTGTAATTGAAGATCTGGAATCCTTGTGCAGAGATGAACAGATCCCCCTTCATTTCGCCGATTTTTCGGAGGACCGTGTGCACGCCGGGCGCCATCGTCCCGTCAACTTTCACTCAAATTTGCAGGATAGTGCCGTCTCGACATTTTACTGCTAATTCCAAGTCCGCAACTTCATCCTATATTCCTATCTCTATTTATAAGTGAATCTTTCTCACTTTACATGCATTCCTAGCTCAATCCTTCTATCTACATTCTTTACAAAAGAGGGTAGCCTTGCTGTCTTAACCCTTGAAACTCATTTAGAATCCAATCTTGCATTGTGTGGGATTGGATCTTGTGGGTTTCAACCCCTCTTTTGAATGTAAAGTCTCCCCTAAGTGAAAACCGTCAACCCTAGTGACCTCCTTTCTCTCTCCTTGGAGTGGTGGGGGGAACACTTAGGGTTCGATCGCGATTTTCCACTTTACATTTTGGTGAACCCGACGTGAACATCCTTTTTGATTATTCATGGTTAGATCTGAAAATTGGATGCCTTGATTACATTTCCATGTTTGATCTTTTACAAATTTTAGAGGTTAATTGCATAAAAACCCTAAATTTTCTTTTTAGTAATTGAGCTTGCGAAATGTTTAATGGTTAATGCTTGTTTCAGATCTACCCTTCTATTGCAAACTATCAATTCATATTTGTGCTTTAATTCTGAAAATTAAGTGGTTAAGTGTCAAAACCCTAATTTTTAAAACCCTCTTGATTCAACCTTTGACTGACAATTTCACTGATCAAAAGATCTCCAAATCAGCTGTAACTTTGGATTCCACAACAAAATCATAATATCTTTCATCCCTGAAAATTTGGGAAAAAGTTGCGAGGACCGTGTGCACCCCGAGCGCCATTGTCCCTGACATTTTTTTCAAAATTTCGGGAGCTAGATCTTACTGTATTTTTCTGCTAAAATTCAGAATCTTGGCTGATTTCATCAATTCTAACACTTTCAAAATTAAAGTCAAAATTGGTCTAGTGATTGCTTGGATTAAGGCTTCTAATCATTCAAAAATTGTTGAAACTGAAATTTAGTGTCAAAATTGTGTTCTTACTGTCCTAAATCTGAAAAGTGTGTCGGCATTCATTCGAAATTTCAGTACTTTATTCAAATTCTTGCAATTTGTGACTTTTGAAATTAAGTGTTTAATTACACCAACTTTGATTTCCGCTTTCAAAATTGAATTTTGCGTGAAATTGAGTCAACTTTTAAATTTCAAAGCTTGCATTGCTCTTAGTATTCCCTCTAAAATCATAAAATTCAAAATTTCAGTTTCCATCTCTTTTTCAAAATTCAAATTTTGCATTTTTCAACAATCTTGGTAGGGTTCAATTTTGAGATTGCAACTTTAATTTGGCCTATCTACAGATCGTAAAATCACTCAATTTTTTTAGATTAGCTTTAAAATCATCATAACTTTCATCCCTGAAAATTTCGAAAAAAAGTTGCGAGGACCGTGTGCACTCCGTTCGCCACGGTCCCTGACATTTTTTCCATAATTTCGGGAGATTGTCGTGATTGCATTTAACAGCCTAAATCTAGGAGATTGGCTGATTTTATTGAAATTTGCTACCTCTAAATTCAAAATCTTCTCTCTCTCTCTAGTGCATGAGTTTTACAACAATAAGCCCTACTTACACTATTCCCGTTAGACGAAGCCTTAGAATTAAGTCTTTCCAAGGTTTAACTACCGAGGAGATGGAACCTAATTTGAATGGCCTCTTTAACGAGGACACGGGTAATTCCTCTAATCCTCCTAATGATGAAGAAGCTCTCCATGAGGTTTCTGTAGAACAACTTTCGAAATTGGATAACCAATTTGATGATTTTCAGCAATGGATGTCTCAAGAATACCCTGATAGTCAAGCTCTTTCATTAATCGAAGGTCTAAAACGTATGGTTCAAAGTGATAAGAATGGAATTGATATCTTGCGTGGTATTGCACACATCGTGGATTCGAATGTGATGCCTATGAAGAGTTGTGCCGAAACTTTAGGTTATACACGACCTCCCACTCAAGTCAATCATTCTATTCCGTTGACAACTTCTATTGCTAGTATACCTACCTTTACATCAAACATAATGACTACTTCTATACAAGACATTCCGCCTATGATCACCAGTCATGGAGGCAATCCTTCCTCTTCAATTAACCCTCTTCCTTCATTCAATCCAACTTCTTCATTCATTCCTTCAATAAGTGTTCCTATTATATCTCCACAAATGAACATGACGCAAGGGGGCAATTCATTCAACCATTCCATTCCTCCTTGTAGTGCTCCTCTTTTCCAATCATCTCCTATGACTAACTATCATAGTGTCTCGCCACCTTACTCTCAATCAATACCTTCTTTCAATAACATAATACCTCCATCACAATCTAACACATCTAATATGAACTCCTCGACTGAAGCGACCATTAATAATCTTGCACAAACTGTCTCTTCTTTACAACAACAAATTGCCTCTATGAATCAATCTAAGTTTAGTGTGCCCACATTTGATGTTGCGAGCCCACTTTCTCTTGACATTGTTCGAGCTATCCCCCCTAAACATGTTGAAATCCCGCATTTAGAGCTTTATAATGGTAAAGGTGATCCTCTAACACATGTTAAGACTTTTCAAACAATATGTACCGATTTTTCTTATGACCAAAGGTTGCTTGCAAAACTGTTTACTAGGACATTAAGAGATAAAGCCCTACAATGGTATTGCTCATTGCCTTCTTATTCTATTACTTCTTTCGAACAACTTGCAAATGCTTTCATTCAACAATTTCAAAACAATATAAGTCCTAAAGTTAATTTGATTGATTTAATGCATTGTAAACAAGGTGTTAAAGAAAAAGTGACTGATTTTATTGGTAGATATAAGCATTTGTGTGCTCAAATTTCTTTTCCAGTGCCTAACAATGATATTCAAAGAATCTTTATTTCTAATTTACAAAAAGATATTAGAGAAAAACTTCTATTTTCTGAGTTTACTTCTTTCCAACAGTTGTGTGCAACTCTTCACAATTATCAACTGACTGTGAGTCAAATGGAACAAGTAAATCCTATGGCTCCGAGTGATAAGGGTGATAGTAGTCAACAACCATTTGGAAAGTTTAAACCGAATAGAGAGTCCGTTAAATTCAATGAAAACATCATCAACAACAATGTGAATGCAGCATCAGGCGTGCCTCCTATTTCTAAGTTTTTCAAGAAAGAAAGAAAGTTTACTCCTTTGAATGAATCATTGCATAGTATTATGAATAAGTTATTGGAACAAAATGTGCTTACTCTCCCTCCTATAAAGAAAATAGATCCTACAAAGATTAATTCACCCTATTTTGATAACAAATCTTTTTGTCAATTTCGTCGTCAACCTGGGCATGATACTGAAAAATGTTTTGCTTTAAAGGGTAAAATTCAAGATTTGATTGATAATAATACTATCTTTGTTTCAGGAGTGAATGATAAAGGCAATACATCTGTAGCTCCTCCTAACCAAAATCTTAAGATTTTTACCGATCCATTACCTTCTCATACCTCTAATGTGATTGAGACTAATGATTCCTCTTTCTCATCTGATGGTCTTGTGTCTATGACCCCGAATGTGATTAACTTTGTAGAGCAACAAGAAAACCCTAAAGAACCTTCCATCACATTTGATTCTAGTGAAACTATCAGGGCACCTGATGGTCCTTTATATATAGTTGCAAAAGTCAAGAATACACCTTGCTGTGGAGTGCTTATTGATCCTGCTTGTATGGTTAATGTTATTACTGAAGAATTTCTTTTTACTTTGCAATTGAATCAAGTGATCTATGACAAAACATATGTGATTGTGAAATTATTTGATGCATTTTCTTCTCCTGCAATTGGTTCTATTACATTACCTATTGAAGTTCATAACAAATCCCTTGATGTGAACTTTGCTATTATTCCTTCGTCCGAACAATTTCGTGTGAAGCTAGGCTATCCTTGGCTATCTTCCATGAAAGCTATTGCTTCTCCTATTCACAAATGTTTGAAATTTCCCCATAATGGTGAAGTTGTTACTGTCAATCATAGTCTCTTTAAACCAGCTGAAAGAACTTCTAGCGTTCCTATTGATTATTTTTGGCCTAAACAATTCCAATCTCTTCCTCCGCGAAGTGATCATCTTTTCAAATCTTATCAAAAGTGGAAAACAGATATGATCCTATCGCTAAGTGAACCTAGAACACCTAAACTTGATATTCCTATCGTTCTTGAGAAGGAAGTTCTTCCTTTGAAAGATAAAACTAATGTCTTTCCTCAAGAAGATTCCCAACCCGTTCCTATGGATGTGACTATGTCTATGTCTAATAAACTTTCTAAAAGTAGGCCTATACCTCCTCGTCATGATGGACTTGGTCTCCTTCCTAAACCAAATATTCCTCCTTTATATGGAGCGGTTCCTCCTCCTTCCTTTTATAAAGAGAAGAGACCTTCCTCTTCTCCTATTATCCAGCCTAAGAGACCACAACCTAAACACCCAAGTGATAAGGATGAGAACATTCCTCCTCCTCAATCTTCTCCACTTCCTACTAAGACTAGATAAATCATTCTGCGCGTGAACGCCGACGAAAGCGTCATCTTAGAGCTCAAGCAGCTACTTCTCAAACTTTGCAATCCCCAAAAACACCTTCAACAAGCATTATTCCATTGTCTCCAAAATCTCCTAAACATAAGATGCATGATGGTTTTGATCCTGTGTGATTTAAAGATCCTATTCTTATAAATCTTGATGATGATATAGATGAAAATGTTATTCATGATGAAAATGTTACTTCTCTTGCTTCTGATAGTGAATATGGATTTGTTGATATTGATAACCATTTATCTAACAAATTTTCTAAAGCACTTATCCTAGCTCCTAGACAAGAACAATGTGGCTTGGAACATGAACATAGCCCTTGTTTGGATCTTGTGATAGCTCCATCTGTTGTGTTGAATGTTCCTCCTCTAGCGTGTTTCCTGCCTTCCCAAAATATTGATCAGCAAGATCGGGGGGTGGATGACGTGCTAGACTAGTTTCATTAGCATAGCAAACTCTCTCCTCCTCTCTTTTGTTACTTCTTCTATGTGTTATTCTCATTCTTCTATTTGTTGTCCTTAGTGTTGTCTACTTGAGGACTATGCAAAGCATTGAGATCTCTTTTGGTCTCTCTCATGTTGACTCAAAAGACACATGTGTTCCCTTCTTCTAGGTGACCTTCCTTGATTGGGAAATGAAGAACAATTATGCATACATACATATGATATACATGAATTATCATACAGCATACTGACCCCAAGGAAAGCGAAGTCATCTCATGCTTTGTTTTTTTTTGTGTGTCTATTATCCTTGGGTTTATCTCACACTTGGGGGCTAAATCTTTGTGATAACATGCTCCTTTCCCTTCTCATTTCTTATGTGTATCACTACCTTAAAGCAATCACCCCCGTTGAGGCGTGTGCGATCGCTTTAACGTAGGGGGGCATACACCCCGTCTATCCCTTCAGGATACTTGAAAATTTCTTGGCGAACTTAGCTTTGCCTTGAAAATTTTTGGTATTTCTCTTGCATGACTCATAGTGAGGGAACCTTACTACTGACAGTCATGGTTCTCCCTCGTGATCTTCCCTTTTACTTTGTCAATCGAAGTCGTAAGATCCTTAGTCCACTGGGGGCTTGGTGTGTCTTGCCTCCTTGACGTGGTGAAAGTCTTTCAATGTTGTTTCCTTGAACTTTACCGGAAGTATGGGCGTACGCTTATACTCCCGCTAAAGTGGGGGCTAAATGTAGCGTCCTAAAATTGCGACACTTGCAATTTCGACTGCATTTGGGTCTTCACGATGGCGACGCAACACTGAACCTGAATGGAGACCCTGAAACTTGTTCATGACATCAAAAATTGCATTTTTCAGCACCCTGGCCTGATCCTCCTTACACCCTGCTGTCCCTGGAGGTGGGACCATGGCGCCCAGCGCCTTGGTCCCCCAGGACCATGGCACCCAGCGCCCTATTTTGGGCCCGGTCTCTTATGGGGCTTCAGGGCTTTAAGTTTGCAAATTGGAAAATAAGGTTGCTATGTTGGCCCAAGGTCGGAAAAATCAGTCTTTCAACCCTAATTGACAAGTATATAAACTACATTTCCCCTCTCAGAAAGGGTAGATGAAAAGGGGAAGGACATATGTGTACAAGACGCGGAAGCGATATTCAAACATTCAAGCATTCAAGCATTCAAGCATTCAAGCATTCCTTCAAGCAATTGAGCATTCTAAGTCTCCATTCAAGGCTAAGTGTTGCATTCAAGTCAAGGATTCAACCATTGAAGAGGAGATCACTTACAACATACAACATACAACAACATTTACACCTTCGCATGTAAGAATACAAACATTCTTACAACAAGGTATCAGTACTTTATTACATTACAATCATTTACATTTACAACATTCTCATTTCTTGGTTAATTCCAAAACCGGGGTTTGACCTAAGGGCAAACCCCTAATCCCTAACCCCCCAATCATCCTCTCTTTTCTGTGTGTAGGTTGTAGGTACGCGACTGTAATTGAAGATCTGGAATCCTTGTGCAGAGACGAACAGATCCCCCTTCGTTTCGTGGATTTTTCGGAGGACCATGTGCACGCCGGGCACCATCGTCCCATCAACTTTCGCTCAAATTTGCAGGACAGTGCCATCTCGACATTTTACTACTAATTCCAAGTCCGCAACTTCATCCTATATTTCTATCTCTATTTATAAGTGAATCTTTCTCACTTTACATGCATTCCTAGCTCAATCCTTCTATCTACATTCTTTACAAAAGAGGGTAGCCTTGTTGTCTTAACCCTTGAAACTCATTTAGAATCCAATCTTGCATTGTGTGGGATTGGATCTTGTGGGTTTCAACCCCTTTTTTGAATGTAAAGTCTCCCCTAAGTGAAAACCGTCAACCCTAGTGACCTCCTTTCTCTCTCCTTGGAGTGGTGGGGGGAACACTTAGGGTTCGATCACGATTTTCCGCTTTACAGAAACCAAACTTGATCTCAATCTAATCAATCTTATCAATCTAATTCATCTGATCAATCTGCAATCTATTCACTCATCTATCTTTCATATAACATTCTTATTCTATCAAGAGATCATCCATGCCTTTAATTTACAAACGATCTCTCGAGGGGGCATCATCGTCAAATCAATATCCAAAAATCAATATTTGGGGCACACAATCAGGATTTTTATCTCCATCAAGCGCACTATAGAGACTTGATTTAATCTTTGAAACAATGTTGTCTCAACATGATTTCAAAGAGGGACAAAATATATACACATAAAAATGGCTATGAGCAATTAAATAAATATTTTATATTTATTTAATAATCATTATTCTATTAAATAGTTAATTTGAAAAGATTAATTTATTTAATTCATTTTTCGTGTCTTTCTATTAATTAATTTAATTGAAATATTTTATTAATTAATTCATCTATCCTATTCCTCTAATTAATTAAATATCTAATATATAATTATTCTTCTAATCAATTAATTGAATATCTAAATATTTAATTATCTCCTCCAATCATTCAAATATCTAATATCTAATGATTATTCTTCTACTATAGTCTCAAATATTAAATGATTTCCTACATTATTTAATTTCATTTCCAACTCACCTTCCATCTCCACTTCATCTTTCCTTTGCCAACTCATTCATTATGTGGCTAAATTAATTCAACAAAATTAAAATAAATAAATCATTTATTAGCCACTTATCTTCAACCTCCAAATTTAATGAAATATTGTGTACATACACATATTTCATAACCTCCTTCTATATTCTCTCCAACATCCCTACATCTTAGGAAGCACTTGAGTCCACTTGTCTTCTCATGCCTAAATCTTCTCCAACCATCCCTAGATTCCCTCAGTCGGCAACCCAGTCAAGGTGAAATGAGTGACACTTGTCTTCTCCTTCCCCCTTTCTCTCAACCTTCACTTTTTCTCACAGCCATCCAAATCTGCAGATTTGATCATGACCGTTGATCTAAGCCACGTCATCTTATCCTCTCAAGGTCTATAAGATTAGGAATTTGAGTTGAGAGAGAGTTAGTCTTCAAGTGAGTTTTCAAAGCTAATAATTTTTAAAACTTATGCATCCATGAGTTTTAATCTTGAATAAAATAGCATAATCATTTAGCATTGCATATCATAGTATTAGTTAACTATCAGTTATCAGTCCATTCTTCATATGCGATCTTGGAAGCTATCAATGCTTGTCTGAGAGCACACCATCTGCAACCAGAAATAGTGGAGTTAGGACACAACGAGACTTAAATCATGAAGGTAAAAATAATGTTTTATTTTAATATGTATTTCATGTAGTTTCATTGGTTGAATTTGGATTTCTTGTAGCATTTCCTTTGTATTTTGTGAAACTAACTTGTTGCAGGTAGTATTCTGAGGATGAAATTCAAATTGACACAATATCCTGTAGATTATAAACTTTTATCAGAGGTGTCTATGTACCGTTATCCCTCAGTCACATACATGATAAAACAAACAATAAGAAACCATAGCATTTTGTCTACTCAAAGTGAGCATAGGGAACGAAAAGAGAGCCAGTATGATCCATATCTACTATTAACAGCTTTAAGTCCAAATATTACAAAAAAAAATTTAAAACTAAACAACAAGAAATAGTAATAGATCTAAACATAGGGAATGAGAGGGTCAACATCATTCCTCATTGCCAGAGGAGTCAGATATAGCTTCATGCACCATTTGTGCAACATGAGATTCTGCAATCACTGGGCAATCCATTCCATAGTTCACATGGGTCGGACCAACAAAAATTTCTCAAATGAGCCTCATGTCCTCTAGTATCCACATTTCACCTAGGCCCAATCCCCAATTATTTCCCTCCTCAATCTGACCATCCTCGGTCACACCAATATCTTGCCTTCTGAAGGTTTTAATCATGAACATACTACCTCATGTCAAAAAAATTCGGGTGTGTCATACAATCTGCCACATAAAGCAGGAAATTCAAATTGCGTTGTCTTTCTAGCATGTTCCCGTTGAAATCCTCCAGTTCCATGGTTTGAATTAACAGGAACTTCCTAACTACATTTGCTCCCTCACGCAACATGTAATATTGATTAAATGCTTAAAGGAATAGGTTAGGGTGAAGCGAAGCAGCTAGCCTTATTTTAATTATTTAAGGGGGACTTCTTTCTACTTTTACTCATGGGCCAAGTCCAAGCCACTGGGAGTTTTTTTTGCTGTCATCACAAAATACCTATCGTTAATCCGATTACCCTTTCTATTATTTAAGTACGTCAATCATAATATGCTATTCCATGCTTTCGAGAGAATAAGAGGGGGGTGCCACCTAACTGATATATTCTACTATCAATCGAGTCTTGCTTTTCTTGGCATCTTCATATATGCAGTTCATTCACAACTCAGACCATACGAAGATGGTTCACTGGTTGGGGCCATACCAATAGTAGTTCCAGTCAAATCCTATCTAAATGACACAATGCTCAGCATCATCGGATTAGAACACTTTACTCAGCATGGTGGTTACCCTGATGATTGGACTATTTTTACTTCATAGTAGAGACAGTTATAAATAATATGTGGTTCCTAAATAATACAAGTAGGGGCCTTAAATAATAATAAGCGGTAGCATTCACCTTATTCTATTTGTTGCACTCCAACATGTTGAATGCTTAACTAGCAGTGGTCTCTATTACAATAAGAGGTCTAAATCCTATTTGGGTCACCAAGCCTTCATAAATACTAGTCGGCAGGGTTCAGTCTGCACCAGGTTCATTCGTTTATCTACATACCCTAGGTGTTCCCTCCCGTACTCCCACTATGGAGATATGTTTCTAATCATCAATGTTGTCCTACATTGAGTCAATTTCCCCCAAAAAAATAGTGGCAAAAAAGCTTCGGGCACAATAGCTTTGTTTTGGGTTTCTCAACCCCCATTTTGATGCACAAAGCCAAAAACATAGAGGTGTTATTCATGTTCACTCGGTATCTATGCTTGGCACGAAGAAATTCCTTCCCTAGCACCTTTTTGATGGCATGAACAACCAAAGGATGATTTGACTCCAGAACCATCAACAAATGCTTGTCCGAAATATTCCCAAGAAAAGACATTTGTTGCTTTGTGAATTCCAGCAGAACAAGAATGTCCATCACCACAATGTCCAAACTTAGAAAACACTCTTTGATGCTAATTAATATCAATAAAGAGCACCAATTCATTATTGGAAAGACATGTCTCTCTCGAAATAAGTATCTATTCTAAAGATTCTATCTCTTACTCGCTATGGGGATATTATTAATAACATGGTATGAATGATTCAATGTAGAAAAATGGAGAACAAGGATGATAGACAAATGAGGAGGGCTCGATCACATATCTCCACCACTACAACAACATGCATACAATATCCCCTCATTTTCCACCGCACTCCACATATCATTTCAAATCGGTATTGGAATGTCAAAAACACATGGTACTCTTCTATTGAGGACCATTGCTAATCTATATTTACGCAAACAGTCAGATGAATTAAAACTATCTTATCCAGATGAATATCATATATACAGAACAAATGTTGCAATGCACACATCATCTATAGGAATTCAGATATAAGATTCATGTAACTAACATTGGTTTCATGAGGCCAATTTTCATAAATAACATTTCTACGGATTTCAAAACGGGGAATAATATCTTATTATCTAAGATGCACATGTACAAAAAAGACTATAAGGCAGCACACAACTGCATTGATCGTTTTCTTCATTCACTAACGTGTTAAACTAAGGACCATCAATATTACTTGATAAAATACATGAATTTTATTCAAACATTTCTACCGAATGAAAGAATAATATGCATCAATATATATATATATATGTGTGTGTGTGTGTGTGTGTGTGTGTGTGTGTGTGTGTGTGTGTGTGTGTGTGTGTGTGTGTGTGTGTGTGTGTGTGTGTGTGTTATAATAAATTACACAAGCCCTAAACATTATTAATAAGGAGACAATATAGTGCAAGTAATATCAAAACACGTAGAGGGAGCAAAAACCTAGAATTTTTGGACGTTTCAATGGACTTCTCTATCATCCTTCAAAATGAACAACCTACGTATAAGTAAATGCAATTCAAGACGCATAGAATGAACCTACATGTTCAAATCTAAAATTGCATTTAACATTCAATATAAACTAATACTAAGTAATGCATATCGCCAAAATTATATGTGTCAGTTAGCCATTGTGCTAGAGCTATGCGAAGATAGAGTACAAATGCGTTTGGTATAAGTGCTTAAAACATAATACAAATCTAATATGTCCTAATAAGCTAGCAGTGAAAAATACAAATACTATTAGTCCATGAACAATGAATATAATGGATAATAAAAAAAGTAAACACAAACATAACAAGACCACAACTATCTCTATGCATCCCATCTTGGGTTTTCCTTCCCCACTTGCAATGCAGCCAGTCCTTTGCCCCTACAATCATGCAAGCTTGTGCATTGACAATCTGTCCACATTCAGATTCACTAGATCCTATAATTTACAGACCCCTCAATTTTTGGTCGCAACCCTTACGGTTTGCAAAAGACCGATTGTGTGTTGTACGCACCCAAAAATCTGACGACCTAACATATGGTGTGGACATTTTTTATGTTGAGTCCACTTCATCAGGTCCCATGCAATGTCCACATCGTCACTGCCCATGCGATGGACATTCTTGCCTTCCAAGTTAATGGGTGTGCATGTTATTGACCACACAAAATGAAGAGATAAACATTAAATGCATTGTTATTGAACTAACCCTAACAAAGTCAAGTCTCCAAGTTATTGTCCCCAATTACCTGCATGTTATAGTACAATATCAGCCGTGGGAGACAACTGTCTCCCACTACTTTCCCGCTTGCCCAACAAAGCACTTTGCGGTCTCCTGGCGGTTTGACCAATTGCGTGTTATACGCCCCTCCAAACCAGGCAACATGATGTGTTGTGTGGATATCCTTTCTGGTGAGTCCACGTCGTCACAACTCATGCATGGGCCCACCTGCAACTGGGCATGGGTATGCATGTATGTTATGCATGCTATTGGTACGACACTAACATTTTGGAGCCTGAATAGTTGCATCATCTGAGGCTAAAGTGGCTCCAAAACCGCACGTCAATAACACAAAAAATTAATAATGTGCAATTTTTGAAAAATTATAGATCGTTAATTGTGATAGACAGAATTATCTGTGACTTTGATTTTTAAAACAATCTCGAAAAACTCAATAGCATGAGTTTTATGACATTGTTTTCGACCTAATTCTGTTAATCACAATCAACCATCTCAAATCTTTTGACAAATTCCGGGTTATTGACTCTTCCTGCCTTTTTCGAGCCAGTTTAGCCGGGGAGTGCTTGGAATAAGTGGTAAGAAACTTTGTGTTATTGACTTTTCCAAAAATCATAGATAGTTGTTTGTGATAGGAAGAACGGGATATTTGTAATGTTTCTAGTCATCCAATGATGCATATGTCTGTGTCTATGTGTTAGTGTCATTATTCGTATATATAACATGCAACATATAATTGCTTGTGTATATATGTATGTTAATGTATGTGCGTGTCCATGTGCATGACATATAGAGAGAGAATGACATATGCATAACTGGTTGAGTAGAGAAATGGAACACTAAAAATATGAGTACCAATGGATTGAACAGGAAGGTTAGTCAATTGTTTTGGAGCACATAGGTAATGGCAAATACACATTATATGAGCAATGGTGACATCAAGGGCAAACATGCATTATACGAGCGATGAAAACAACATGGGTGTGTGCATGATATATATATATAGAGACCGAAAGACATACAATAACACACATATACACACATACATATGCATAATTGTATGACTACAAAAATAGAACACTAAAAAACACGACACATTACAACGAGGTTACTAGGTAGACTGAATCATTTTTTGTGTCAAGCTTTAGGGTTTACTAAGTAGGCTTTTAATATGAGAGTTACTTGTTTGTACCAATGAGGGATTATGTTGCATAGGTGAAGAGGAGGTCAGAAAGTTTGATATTTATGTGTATATATGCATGTTTGTGTGTGTGTGAGTGCATGATATATAGAGAGAAAGAATGACAAACACATATACACACAGACATATGCATCAACATGATTTTTTGTGGCATTTTGTTTCTTAAGTAGCAAAAATTAAAGAACATAACTTTCGTAACCAGCACAAGGATTGAAGAGGAATGTTTCATTTGTGTATATATGTATCTTTATGTATGTGTGCATTGTTGGCTTGATGATGATTACCATGTATTCATCACTTGTTGTCATTGATGAAACACTCTCACACACACATATGATTACATTGACTACTAGTGTAACTTCATTGATTTACACTGTTAACTGGTATGTTTAAGGTCTATCTCTAACCAGTACTCTGTGTCAACCGATATGTGCCTAAGAGATAACCTGTGGTTACATTAAGTCGGCATCAAAATGAAGATAAAGTTGAAGAGGAAGATTCCAGGACAACGGTTCACATATTGTGTTCCAACCGATATTGACTGTTTTAACCGGTATCCGTTTTTGTGATGAGTTACCAGCATTGTTTGTTCGGCGGTCATTTTTGTGATGAGTTATGTTTAAATGTCTAGATACACTGCACCTAGGAAATTGTGTTCCTATGGCCGACATAAGATTTGTATGTCTATTTAAAGACATCTTAGTGAATCATTTAGAAAGAGAGAACTAATATAGAAGAGGTGATCTATGCGAATACTGATATGCATTATTAGTGAAATCTTTTGCTGAAGAGCGATAAGTGTTTAGATGGAGAGCAGTGTTGAATGTACTTAGAATTATCTGATCAAGCAAGTCTTGTGCTACTCAGAACATATCAAATCTTTCTTGTTGTTTTCTAATCATTACAACAAAATCAAATCCCCTAATCGGGTAAGCTCTAACAAGCTTCATTGTACAAATCCTCTAACAAGGTGATCCATTAGTTTGGATTCTAAAATCCTCCAACAAGGTTACTCTTAACATGGTATAAGCTTCTAATCAAGCTTGGGATCTCTAACAAGATTCGCTTCTAGCAGAGCACTTTGTAAGACCTTAACCGGTCAGTTTTCTATTACTACAGATAGTTAACTTGTGAGTTCCATCTCACCGTGGTTTTTACCTATTTGGGTTTTCCACGTATAAACACTTGTGTTATGGTGGATGTTCTACTTTATGTGGATGTTGTTATTTCATTTTGGATAGCATGTATTTTATTCAAATCCTTAGTTAAGTTCATCTACCGGTTAGTGTTTAAAGTTGTGCTTGTTTTGGTGTCACTGATTCACACCCCCCCCCCCCCTCTCAGTGCTTTGCATGACCATCATGCATGATATATAGAGAGAGAGTGACAGATACATACACACATATACACAAACATATGCATAGTTGGTTGGCTAGAGGAGCATAACACTTACAAAAATGAGGCATTGGAACAATTTCAAAGTTATACAAAACCAATATAACAAATAAAATAACATGTTGGGCCTTATCATCCAACCTTTCAACAAATAAAACAACATCGTTATGTTTGGTTGGCACAAGGAAACATCAAACACTTTCAAAAAAATTCAATTTTAATATACAAAAAATGAAAAAAATGGCATTTCATCTTTCACAGCTCCGCTCACTACGGAAAAATAACACATGTGATTAGGCAAATATATACACCTTTATACTCTTCTTCACCCAGACACCAGAAAAACGTGCATGCTTGGCTTCCTCACACCTCCACTTCAATGCTGCAAATTACAAACAAAATTCACAATGAACAAAGTAAATGCTAGAAAACAAAAGAATTTCATGTTATCCATTAGGGTTTCAACTACTTTCGCAGAACATGAAATTCATTGTGAAAACGGTAAGGTAAATGTTAAAAAAGAGAGGAACAAGAGGATTTTCAGAGAAACTTGTCTTTCGGTGGAGGAGGTGATTTTCAAAATCAAGGTGGCAATTGAAGAAGTGATTAATGGCAAGCCCCCCAAAGTTAAATCACTCAGGTACTGCAGTTGGGACAAGGATATGGAGTGCAATTGGTCACTCAAAGATTGGGGGTTGGGGTGTACTCCATTCCCCAAAACTAATAGGAAGCTAATTAGATGGGTTCCTCCATAATGTGATTGGGTGAAACTGAATTTTGATGGAGCAAGTAGAGGGAATCCTGGGATTATAGGTATTGGTGCGGTCATTAGAGATTCCTCGGGACAATTGATGGGAGGCTTGTTTGGGAGTCTCAGCCTAGCCACAAATAGTGAAGTAGAGATTAGGGCATTGGTGATAGGATTGGACTTATGTGTTTGAAAAGGATATGACAAAGTCATCATTGAAGGAGACTCGTAGATTATCATTAACGATGTCGCTAAGTGTAGTTTTCTAAATTGGAAATTAGGTAAGTGAATACCTTATATTAATAATTCTCTGGGATCCATTAATTCTTTTGAATACAAACATACATTCTGGGAAGGAAATAAGGTGGCAAGTCTTTTGGCCAATATTGGGATTGATAAGGATCTTGGTACAATCATTTTCGACAAAGAGGATGCAGAAACAGTGGTATTGGAAGCCATTCTGACTGAGATACTAGATTGGAATCGTACAGGGATTGGCTAAACATTGTCTGATGCTAATGCCTCTCACAAACTGGACCATAGGTGGCATAGTGGTATGATTAAAGGGAAAACAAAACTGTGATTCGGTTCCTCGTGAGTCCTAGTATATAGAGAGTGGTGGCGATAGGTATAGGCTAGTCGCACCTCTGGCAAAACGCAGTATGAGATAGTAGTTTAATGTGCAGAGTGCAAATCCCACATGATTTCTTTGGAATGAGAGATTAGAAGGTTCCAGTGGTCGACATCCTTTTTAAGGAGGGACATGAGTGAGATGGAGATCATGTTTATTTTGCCAAAATGTTGCCTTTTGTGGGTCTGAGTTGTGTCAACTATGGAAAATCCCTGGAGCGATAATGTCTCAACCTGTTTGTGCTGGAGGAAGAAATTTGTGGGGCAGTCATCACCCTGGTGGACTGTTCTTTGAGCTTGGAGCATCATTGGTGCGATGGAACTGTATATGGAGCGGTAGTCACTCCTATTGTGGATATCCTAAAGTCTTGGGTGGAAGGTGTCGGCTTGATGCAAGGCTTTGTTAACCCTGTGAATATCCATGCCGTAGCGGATGCTATTTTTGAACTGCGGGAAGGGGCTAGGGAGAGAATCTTGAAGCTATATTTCGAGCCTACAGAGAGCATTTCTTTCGCATCCGACACAGAGGACTCATCGCACAATCTCATCGCACAGTGGTCAGGAGTCATATGGTGATGATGCTGAGGGGTCAACTGACAATCTCCTCAACATAGGGTATGTAGTAATGGATATCCTTCGCTTTATTAGACAAAATTAGGGATTAGGACTCTGATGGTCGGGTTGGGTAGGATGTAATGTAGCTTTGCTCCTTCCTTAGGTGAATAGATTTTGATATGTGATAACATAACTATGTAGCTATGCCCCTTCCTTAGGTGAAGAGATTTTGGATATGTGATAACATAACTATGTACTTATTTTCTCTTTTAATATAGGGCGCTATCCCCATAGCTGATAGCACTTACCATTAAAAAAAAAGAAAAAAAAAGGTAAATGTTAAAAAAAATAAAAAATGTTGTGTTATGTGTTATGGTTTAAACTTATTTTGCACAACTTCAGTGTTACTCGAAAAGATTTTGCACAACTTGAGTAATACTCATGTTATTTGTTAGAGTTTGAACTTACTGCTGTCACCAAACCCAAATTACCGATCTCAATACCTCCTACCCAGACCCGCGCTACAATACCTCCTCCCTACACATGAAAAAAATACGTATTAGCAGGTGATAACAATAATTTCATACAACTCGCCTTATTGTTGTGGCCGACTTTGTCCTCACCTTCGCAGCTACCTCCACTCGATAAGAAGGTCCCTCGCTCCGTGATTCAATGGCTTCCTGATTCAATCAGGGACATTCAACCTAAATGATCGAGATGATCTCGTACTCCCTTGCGATGTAGCATTTGCATCACAGATGCAGCATGCATACGAAAATAATCCAAAAATTTCAAATGATCGTGTTATTGACTCTTTCTACTGATTGACATTATATTTTTTAAAATATAATTTTTCAACATACATGACGCAACACCCTTAACTGCGAGAGCGGCGAGGTTTAAATTTTAGTTGCGTGCCTGTAACCACGAGAAGGGTTGGTGAAGTGGTACCCGTGTGGAAGCTTTTCCATCGAAACGAAAATGACAACATCATCCACGTAATGGGACCCCAAGTTTCGTCCATGTCAACAATGGGTCCCGAGTATTGGGCTTATGAGATTCTGTCTGGATGGCTGCGATGCACTGTTGTATCATGCAGTGGCATACGTTTTGGAGCTCGAATAGCTACAACTGTCAACTCCTCCATCTATTATGTTATGCATGTGGATGGGCTATCATGGTTATGATATGTACCTATGTCATTTTACGTGGAGAATAGCTAGAGCTATTTGCTTCACAAGCGCTTATTAGGCTAAACATGTGTGAAAAGTCTATTGCCACATATCCATTTAATGCATGCAACCACTTTCAACTTAATAAGAGGCCATCTAATTTTCTTTGCTCACACATATCAAGGTAAAGATGTTTGAAAGTTTTGCTACTACATAACCATTTGATGCATGCCACCACTCTCAACTTAACAAGAGGTCCAACACCTTCAGATTTATAAAATATTTGGATATCAATATATTGTTAAATATGGAATTTTAAAGCTACCTACATGTGTGCAAATTTAATTTTCACATATTACATTAACCTTGAACTTATTGAATTGAACAAATCTTTGTTCACATTTATTTCATGTCATTTCCAATTTCTAGCAAAAATAGAAATAAATATTGCATCAATAGATGTTCTTGAATAAAAAACTCTTGAATCAACTACACAATCATGCATACTTAAAAAAAACAATGAGCTCTGAGTAGGAAAGAAATTACCCTACTTTCATGTTTGCGAGTTAAGTTTATTATCCATTTGCTTACTTTTTGATTTACTTGTTGAATATTTAATCAAAATTTTGCATTCTTGTCAATGGCCCTTGGTTTCATGGTGAAGTTGAATGGTTCTTAATGAGTCTACTAGGGATCAGATCTTGTTGAGTCCAAGGTTTTGATAGCATAAGGGATGAGGTTGGAATTTTACCTTGAACAAATTTGATGGAATAGATACCCCTTAGTCCTTAGCTCTTAGCCGAAGAGGTTCAACTTATGGCTTCTACTACTGTATCAACTAGCTACACATTAATGGGTATCCCAATAGTTAAACTTAATTTAATCATATCCGTTGAAAAATATTTAAATATTTTGAATTACCAAAAACTTATATTTCGGTATGCCGAATAGCTAAAAAATATTTATGAGTGATATAAATTAGAAAATGAATGAAAAATATTTCACATAAATATGAGATTTAAATTTGAACAAGTATCACGTAGTGACGAGTACTTGCCTTCATAGTATTGTAATAAAAATATTTGTTGTGGTTCTTAATTGTTATAATTTTGAATTAATGTCATTTTAATTATTTTTATGTAATGCTAACTATAACTCTCACTTCAATAAAATAGTATTGATAATTATAAAAAAATGTAAATATTATAGTAAAAATATACATTTTTCTTAAAAATATAATCCTAATTTAATTAGAAAATCTATATAATAAAATCAATCTTAAACTTAATTAATAATTATTATTTTAATTGTATTTATGTAATATTAATTATAACTCATCTTAATAAAATAAATATTAAATGTAGTCACATAAATTTGTCCACTTAATTAAATGAATATTTACTATTTATTTGATTATTTAACCATCAATAATCAGTTAATTAAATTAATATTTAATTAATTTTATCCTCAACCTCTTCTCCTATTAACTAAATAAGTTATTCAATTTATTTAAATGAATTCATTAAGCCACACTCTAAATCAATTGAATGAATAAAACACATTTATTTAATTTAACCCCCTTTCCTCCCTTAAATAAATAATAAAACATTTATTAAAATCCCTAAACTACCCTCCTCCCCCCCCCCACCCCTTCACTTGCATTCTCCTATAAATGCAAGTTGCACCTATTTGGTTGAAATAAATGAATTTTATTTTAATTAAAATCCTATTTTCTCTCACCCACCAAACCCACTAGACTCTTCTAACCCATCCTAGACTCTTCTAACCCATTCTAGATTCTTCTAAACCATTCCTAATTAGCCTAATCACCCTCCCTAATTATTGTCACATTCCTAAGCAACTTGGAGTCACTTCTCAAAGCCTCAAAGTCTTTGAAAAGCATTAAAAGTTTTATGTCTTCAACAAGTTAACTCCTAAAGTCTTCCAAACCATTAATGACTCTTACATAACCATTTATGGCTCTTACATAACCATTAATGGTTAATTCAACTTTCCCACATGGTTAGAGGCTTTCCCTCTAACTCAACCCCCATTTAACTCATGGGTCTCATCAAGCATTTATTGCTTTGACCATGGTTATCCCCACTAACTCTTGCAAAAGAGTTTGTCTATTGGATAAAGACATTATTCATTGGATAAAAGCTTTATTCATTCAACTCAAGCCTAACCTTACCTCCTAAGGTAACCTTCATGTCATCTCAAGCATTTAATGCTTCTTCCCTCTCCTCTCAATCCATCTCATGTTGGCATCTGTCATCCTGGGATTGGGTTGAAAGCCCTCACATGGATCACAAACCCATCAATCCTAACCCTTATTGAGATTACTTAATCTCAATCATCCATTGCCCTGTTTTTCTTATAAATAGAGCCCATTCCTTCTCAATCCAGATCCAGAAATCTTGTATGCATCAAACTTATACCAATTTTAAGAGAGCATTCTAGGAGCACTTTTCTTTGTTATTTTGGTTAAAATCAACATAGATTAATTAGGCTTTTTCATATTTAGCTGGCTTGCATTTACATAATTAGTCATTTTCATAATCTTGAATCTCCATAAGACATCCATGATAGTGCAAAAAGCTTAGGGCTACACTCATGTGGAACTTGGAGAGGAGAGGAACAATGGAGGAGCAACTATGAGCATGTTGGAGAGCATTTGGGAGGGTTTAGTGTCTTTCCTCTATTTTTGTGTCCTTTCTATAATCTGTTTAATATCTCTCTTGATATGCATTCTTCAGATTGTATTTTCATTCTTCTTTTGTTTCTGATTGATACTAACAACACTAACATTTGAATCTTGTGTTTCTTGAGTCCTTTTTGCAGTGCATCATTAATAATTATAAAATTGTAATGTAAACATTAGAGTGAAAAATAGGTTTTCTATATGGAACTGTTGTGCCCTTTTGTCACTAGGGCTTCTACTCAAGATCACTGTTGGATCTTAGGTTCTAGGTGTAACACAGGTGGTGTTATCCATTATTCCGGTGTTGCTGGGGGTAAAGGGCAATGTTCTTGGCCTAAGCCTTCCAATGGGGTTGTAGTTGGTGGTGGTTGCTATGGGAGAGTTGAGCTAGGTTTTTGCAACACAACTAGAACAAGTGGTCATAGGAAAGTTGCTCAGGGTGTGGGGGGGAGGGAGAAGGCATTTATGAATGGTGAAAGATCTAGAGGAGAGAGATTAGTGGGTGGTAGGTGTAATGGGGGTTCTATTGATAACTTTTAGGGTATCCTGATTGCATAAAGGCTGATAGTGTGTCTAGGGGTTGATGTAGCTAATGAAGTTAAAAAAAATGAGAAATATTTCTCTAAGTTGGGATTGATTGGGAGATTCAAGGGATTTTGGTTGAGTTTGAGTGAACTTAAAAAATGGATCACTGTGTTTTGGAACCTCATTCTTGAGGGGGATGTCTGGATTTTCCTAGGGGTGAGAGCATTTTGTGATTGTTTTTGACAATGAATATGATCAAAAGAAGGCCCCCTGTGAATATCAATGGATTTGGTCAGACAAGTACTTTCTGCTTATGAAACCGTGGTATCCAACTTTCAATCCCACCATGGAATTGTTGGCAAGAGACACTGTACCGATAAAGATTCATGCATGGAGATTGCTTAGGGGTTGTCATTGGTGGAAACTCAACCAATATACTCTATCCGGTATATGCATATTAGATCTACCAAAAGTCATATTGTTTATCAGGCATAAGTCTGGAAGGTGGAACACGGTTACGGATAAAGCATGAGATGGAAGATTCAAGGTTTGGTATCCGATGATTCCAAAAAAACAGAGCTAATATATTGAACAGTTAGATATTGTGTGATCTAGAATGCTTGAATTATTTTCGGTGATTGGTGCTGTGTTTGAGGTGATTGTTCCATTGCGTGTGAAGCTTGTCATCATTTATTTTGGGTCCGCATATGCATTTGTGGATGGATTGAGCTGACATGTTACTACGCGTTTCATATTGTGCAGTTTTGTGAAGCCGACTTGGTTAATGATTCCTTTTGTTGATGCAGTATATAAGATCGACTTGGTTGATCATTTTTGTGTATGTTATATGAGAAGAGAGTCTATATGAGCAAATATGCAGTTTGGTGAATGCGATTGAAGGTTTTGGTGGTCCGGTGAGTGACAGAGCAGGAAAACAAAGCAGAGTGATAGATCAGGTGCTGGAGAGAATCTGAGCCTAACCAGAACTGTAATTTGGCATAGTTAGATGCTATACTTCAATTCATTCATCATTGTCATCATTTTTATCAGTCTGTAAGGCAGTGAGCCTTCCTATGGGTTGTAGCCCTTTTTGTAATTGAGCAGTGCGCTCTATGCAGTGTGCCTGAATGAAAGTACATTCCCCTTATGTAATATTATCATACTTCTGGCCACAATATAATAATATTGTGGGTTCTAATCCCACAATGGTTTTTCACTTCCAGGTTTCCACGTAAAAATTCTGGTGTTATGGTTGTTTGCTTTGAGTTTCTGCATTTTACTTTCTTTCTTGTGCATTTGGTGGATTAAGAATCAAATTAATAAGTTTTTAAATTATAAGACACTGATTCACCCCCCCTCTCAATGTTCATTGATTCCAACATAAATCCTTTGATAAAATTTTAATGTGGGTAAGACTTCCTTACCTTCCTTTGCAATTTTGTTTGAGTCTTGTTTTGAGGCTATTGGAGATTCTTTGGGCAAATTTTTGGGAGTGGATGAAGATTCCCTAGGGTTTCAGCACACAACCTTTGCTCATATTCTGATTGGGATGTATTTTAAAAAAGGCTTTCTTGCTGATTTATTTTTGGAGTTTAGAGAGGGTAATTGGTTGTAACTAGTAGATTATGAGGGTATCCCTTTTAGACGTCATAGCTGCTTCTAGATAGGTCATATTGCTACAAGCTGTGAACAAAAAAAATAAAACAAGTAGGGAACATGATGGAAAGATGTTTCTGATGCCCATTATGTGGTGAAAAATGACAACCAAAATGATCCCCCAAGAGCCTCAAAGGAGATGGGTGTCGTTCATGATTCGCAGATCAAAGATCCCACAACACAATGTAATGGAACTTCTTCTTCTATGCCCAAAGGAGATTTTGGGTCTTTGGCTAATTGATGCAGGAGCATCCCCGGTCAATGAGCAATCTTGCATCAACCAAAAATATTTCCTTTCAATTTTGTTCTTGTTTAGCTCTTTGTGCAGTTTTCGGTATTCTCATCAGTATGTATCGATAGTTGCTTGTTCTTTGTGGAAGATCTTATTTTCGGTTTCCAGACGTTTTCATGTGCTTGATTCCAGATTTTTAGTTCATTTGGGTTCTTTTCTGGTCAGTTATGGCTTCCGATTGACTGTTTCTAGGTTCCAGGATAGTTCTTGTGCTTACCGGTTGGTTTTCCTTCATTACTGCCGTGATTCTTGTCATGTGGATCCATCTTGGGTCTTGTCTGATGTTCTTTGGCATCACTTGGTTGTTATTTTTCAGAAAGATTTCTTAATTCTTAGGGCTGACCTAATTACACATTTCATTTTCCTGCATTGGTG
This sequence comes from Cryptomeria japonica, assembly GCF_030272615.1. Classification (NCBI taxonomy): domain Eukaryota; kingdom Viridiplantae; phylum Streptophyta; class Pinopsida; order Cupressales; family Cupressaceae; genus Cryptomeria; species Cryptomeria japonica. The sequence continues at coordinate 279,609,896 of NC_081415.1, forward strand.
AATGTAATCTTATGAGGCTGACCTAGAAGTGTTCTAGTGGGTATAAATATGTTATCATGTATTCATTTGTAGGGGCAGAAGAAGTAGAACTCAGAATAAGGATTGAGATTCACATGTTGTGATCTAGTTGATTCTTAGAGTCCCGATCAGATTGTATATGGCTTGAAGCTTGCATGTAACCAGTTAACTACCAGATGTTCTTTGATGATAATATGAAGATTGCCGGATGATTACCAGAAGTACTACTTGGCTATAATATGATTTGTTTATGTGAGTTTGTTATGTTTTCTTGTTGCTTTCGTTGTGTCTCTCTTGCTGCATAAGCCGGTTGACTCTTTTGATGGTTTTTACCGGTTATGGCTGCATCACTAATGAAACTGGTATTAGAGATGACATGACAAGTAAGGGTAGTAATCTAGACACGAGGACAAATATTTGTCCAAAGGTTGGGTGTTGTGACGGGTTGGAGAATTTCAAAAATCAAGATTGTGCAAGGAGCCTAGATGTAAAGAGGAGGATTTCTGTTGATGAATCCAAGAAAGAGATGCAAGAAGTTAGGGGTTAGGAGGAAGGATGGAGAAAGGTGTTGAGGAAGAGAGATAAGAGAGTAAAGGAGGAAGGTTCTTTCAATAGGCTTCTTCGTTCACATGATAAGGGTGGAACCAAAACCAGTATGTAATGGTTGACTTGTTAATGGGTCTTGCACTTTGGTGCCTTGTTGGTCAAAGGAGGGGGATCCTTGGATGTAGCCTCACCTAGTTTGGGCCAAGTTTAATCCTGATATATTAATAAAAATAATCAAACATTACTCATAAAAAAAACATTAGAGTGAAAATAACCATCCTTTTAATGACTAAATGAAAAATATTTAAATTTATCATTAAAATTTATTAAATTATTTTGTATATATTAAAACAATTGAAAAAAAGTTATTATTTTCAAAAAGTATTAAAAAATAAAATGATTTCAAAAAATTATACAAAATTATAATTATAAAGAATATATAATAGTTTAATTTTCTATTTAATTTAATTTAAATAGTGTGAATCAAATCTCTATAAAATATTTAATTGATTTTATTACTTATGAGAAATAAAAAATAATTAAAATTTATATATTTGTATAAAAAAATTACTTTATTTACAATATTATAAATAAATTTAAAACAAACATTAAAGAAATCTAAAACAAACCTAAAAAATCTGCTTCTATAACACTAAAAGTTTTAGATCATTTGTAAAAAAATATTTTTTATAATATAAGTTTAAAAATATAAATCTCAACTTTATATAAATCAAATTTATTTTTAAAACAAAAATAATAATTATTTTTCATCTAATGAAAAAAATGATTAATTGAAATTTAGTGAATACAATAAGTTCAACTGGGAGACTTGCAGATCAAAAAGGATTCAAGGAGGTTGGAAGGCCTCTTATCTCTTGCAAAACAGATGTAGGAAAGCAGAGTTATGAGACTAGAAAACCAAGAAATTCCTCTTTGGCTTGCTAGTTATGCCAGTTGTTCTTTACAGTTGTGAAATTTGGGTAAGTAGCATGCCAAATCACAAATGTAAACAAGTACAAAGAATCTAAAAGCATCTAATCATTTGTAGTCTTAAGCTCAACTCAACATTTCCTTATTAGATTATTTGACCCAAAATGGTTGTTGAGGAGGAACTAAAATGGAGGAAGAAGACTTGGATGAAACATGACAACAAATGGATCAATAAGTGGGACACATTGATTTGCAAGATTGTCCAAATAATAATGAGGAGATTAAAAAATTTGTATTTGAAAAATTTGCAACTGTCATGTGGACAAAGCAGGTTGGTCAAAAAAAGTACACTATATGAAAGAGTTTAACCTTTTGGACTAGCATGATGAAAAAGGCTACCTCAGGGTACCAATTAAAGAAAAAGCTAGACTTCTTGTTGCTCAAATTAGAACTAGATCCCACCATCTTAGATGTGAGACGAGAAGATGGATGATCCTTAAAAAAGAATGGGAGGAAATAACTTGTCTATTTTGCAATAAAAGCACTGTAGAAACTAAATGACACTTCATTTTGAAAGTGCAACATATGAAGATATTTGTACTCCCTATGAAGACAATTTGAAGGGTGCAGTCAAAACAAACTATTCAGAAAGATTACACTTCACAAAACGACTACAATAAATAGAACTTGAAAATTATTAATAATGCTCCTCTTGATCCCATAAATTGGATGCCAATATATTGGGTATAAGGCAAGTACTAATAAGGTGGATAGGTGCGAAGGTAGGTAGAGAATGCACGAGCAATCCGGGAGAAATACCGCTCGCTTTATATTTCTTTTGAATTAGGCGTATGAAATTAGACGAATAAAATTAATGTACGACTAGAATATATAATTAGACATGGTTGCGTCAGAGGAGAATATTTGGGAAGGCGGGGCGTGGAAATGGAAGGAGGAGGAAGCGGCAAAGGAAGAAATTGAAGCGCTTTCAGAACGAACAATTTCCAGTCCTACCAGATTTCAGGTGGCTGAACAAAATCTTAAGTAGCCATATTTTCAATTCATTAGGAATAAATTTAATCTGTCAGTAATTAGGGTTTTAAAATTAGGGTTGAGAGGCCTAGATGGGGAGGAACGCATGGTATAACCTGCCAGAGGAGGTAGTGGAGATGGTATTTGCATATCTGCCCATTTCCGAAGTGTTCAAATTGCGATTGGTTTGTAAACAGTGGAAATCCATTTTAACCTCTAAAAGCTTTATGGAACTATGGACAAATTTATCCCCACCAAACCCCTGGTTTCTGGTATACCACTCGTCGGACGTACTTTCGGCATATGATCCCTGTTATAGTACGTGGACTAACATGCCTGTTTACGAGCGGTGTGTGCTGGATTCGCGGCAGGTCCTATTGATGGCCTCCGCAGGGGGCTTACTCTGTTTTAGGAATCGAAATGCAGAATACCCAACCCTAATTGTCTGCAACCCCCTTACAAAAACCCACAAGGTATTGCCAGAAATGCTCCATATTCGTTATATTGATATCGTGGGCATGGTGGCTGACAAAACCACTAATTCCTACAAAATCCTTGTAACTGGGACCTCCGAGTCATCCACTGATGAGAGTATAACGGAAGTTTATGATTCCAGGCTTGGAAGATGGATTTATCATTGCAATTCCAAGCAAGAGTTTCTGCAGTTCTGGTACGAGGTCCATGCCATTTGGCTCGAAGGGTTCTTCTACTGTCTTGCAATGCCAGTGACTGCGGCGCAGGGGTACCGCCTGCTGAGATATAATATGGAAGCGAGGAAGTGGGATGATCTTGATGTGAAGATGCCATCCCATGATATACGGTGCCCATCCTTGCTCATCTGCAGGGGGCGGTTACTCCTTGCTGCGAAGATTGTGGAGGATTATTCCATCAGGAGCATCTGTATCTGGGAGCTTAAGATGGATTGCCTGCAATGGGTTAGGATAGATGTGATGCCCGGAGAGGTCCTGAGCAAAATTCATTTACCATACTTCCTTATTCTCCAATGCCAAGGTAATAACAATCTTATTTGCTTTAGCACTCACCGGGGGTGGCAGTCATTGTTATATGACTTGTCAGACCGCAGTTGGCGGTGGCTGCCGGAGAACAGGGCTGATGCCCGATTTCGAGCGATTGGACGAAACAACCTTGTTGGAATGCCTTATGAACCTAGCCTGGCTGCAACAGTTTAGATTATCTTCTTTAAATATCTGGAACTTGTATGTGCTACTAATTTCTTATTCATCTTCTCCACTTTTTGACATTGATGGTCCCCAACGCACTTCTAATTCATCTTTTGATTTTCCTCTTTTTGACAGTAATGGTCACACACTTACCTCTTCGAAAAGGGCAAAAGGTTTGCAAATGTCTTCAACTTGTCACTTTAAATCCTGCCAACTTCCCATAACTGCATTTCCTAACCCCCTCTTTTTTTGTTCAAGAAAAGGACAGGTTTGAGATCCTGGATTCAATCTTGTGTAAACTGTTCCTGTTTTGTACTCACCATTCTAATTTGTATTATGTATCAGCTGAGTTTATTGTTAATTGATCTCATTTGAAGAGAAGGGTGCTACTTTGGATCCGCTGAATCAAAGGATACAAGGGATTTGGCGAAGTCTTTATAATAGGTTGAACTGTATTGAAGATTGTTTTCTTTATTCATGACACTATAATGCAGCAGAAGAGCAAGCACATTACTTTTGGAGTCGAAAGTTGTACAGTAGAAGAAGGCCGCATGATTTATCTCAACTTTAGGTTCAGATTATGTTGCTTTTGTGCATTCTCTTTGTTCTATTGGGGAGGCATTTTATCTAAAGATCAAGAAGTATGCAGTAATGGTAGTTATTGTTTCTTACATGGTTCAAGTGATTACTCTTTCTACAAAGCACCCCAATCGCCATAACATATGTGCAGACATCTCATAGCCTGGTACTGTCTAGAGTGAATACTCTAAAAGTTGAAGGCAGTGATCACTTATATTGTTGTTATGTGGAAGGTGTACTTTGAGCACAAGAACATTTTATTGAATCTTATTTATGTTTTCATGGTTATATTGTAAGCTTAAGTATTTGAATGATCATTGGTTATCCGTTATACTATAAGTTTATATGTAATGGAAAATGTGATTTCAGTGATAATTGTGGGGAAGGAAATTCTCACAAGAATTATATTATGCAACCATTGTTGTTTTTCCAGTGGGTATAATGCAAGTGTGTATATTCTTATTTGAATGATTCCTGCAAGGAGTTAACCTTGTCATGCGGTATTTATATCATGGTTCAACATATTGGTTTCACTTAAAGGAATAAGATTTTTCAAGGAGATCTCAAGTGGTCAAGAGATTCTCAGATAATACGAGCTAGCTTGGGTAACAAGTTCAATAGTTGCTATAGGGGCTGTAAATAAGTTAAGGATTAAGAATTTTTCTGGAAGACTTGAATGTGTCAGCAGAGCATGAGGAACCTTTGATGAAAATTTTTAATTTTACAGAGATTTTTGACCCAAAATAATATTTTTCAACTGGGCAGTCATCTTTTGGAAGTAACATGGCGTCAAGGGATAATATCAGCACAGCTTTGTTTTTGGGATAATTTCAGCAATACATTTGGAGTCATCATGGAGTTGCTCTTGGGTTGCATTACATGGCTAAAGAATGAAAGTATCTATTTGGGAAGAAGGCCTGAATGTGTCAAAGCTATAATTTGTTCCAAGATCAGACATATGAGAAGTTAACCAAGATTTAATAGCTTTTGAAGAATGGAAGTGTCAATTTGTGAAGAAGGCTTGAATGTGCCAATAAAGCTATAGTTTAAAGGATATCTTTATTATTTTAGTTTTGAACTTTGAAGGGCTATTGTTTCAAAGTTGATTTTTTGATTCAAGCAGTTGATTTGCCATGCCAGTCTCCTTCAGCGATAATTTAATAAGAGTTTATGCAAGTGCTGTAGGCCTGCATGCAGTGGAAAGCAGAAGATGTTATTTTTTGAAGAGGCTATAATTGTGCCAATAAAGCATGTCGAATTTGACAAGACTGGATTAAGTTCATTATCACAAGGGCATTTAAGGAACATGGAGATTTTCCCCATGAGCAGATGACATTAAGGTTGATGAGGAATACTGTATCCTGACTATGCAAAGCAGTAACATGCATATGGTTGTTGGCAGTGTTTGGATCAAATCATGGACTACTGGTGAATGCGGATTTAATTGTTACTACTTCTTGGTTTCACATATTTTGCAGCAGCAATCTTCTAACTCTGTTGCATTGACTTTTATTCTGATATAAATATTGGGTAAGCCTAATCTACATCTGATTTTCTTTTGGTTGATGTACTCTGCTCTCCTGACTTGCCCTTTCCCTCTAATTATTTAATGTATGCAACAAAAATAGCATTTTCAGTTTTGTATGATGTCAATTTGTTGTCTCAAAGCATTCAAATTTAAGTTTTTTTTTTGAAAATAAGATTTGACAAGCAGACTTGTACTGATTGTTTTGGTGGTTTTTGTGAACAGATGAAAACTTTGTAACATTTCTGGGGGAGACTATGATACATGCATTTTGATGCCTATCGAGTGATGGCTAGAGATTGTTCATTGTAAGAACTCTGCTTGTAATCATTCCTTGCTTCTATTGTCTGCAATAATATGATTATAGATTTTTTCAGTTTAGAAAGTATTTTACGATGATGAGTGCATATCAGATATGCTATTGATATCAGAGATTTGGGCCGTCGAAATAGAAAATTTTACGCACCAAATAATACTTACTCCTATTCCTCTTCACACCCCTCATAATTCAAATTTGCATATCGTATATTATGGGAGAGTTGCTATGCCTCCTATAACAACTCCCTTTAATCTGTGAGTACTCTCAAAAACTTGCCAAATTCACAAGTTCTATCTTTGGTTGAGTCCAGTTGCCACGACTCGCATGGCGAGTTTGGAAGAGCTCTGGTGGGTACTCATCCGAGTCTAGCCCCAGGACTCTTCAAGTCCCAAACTCGGACTCCCGAGTTCGAGTTCCAGGTGCTTACTCTCAGGTCTGCTTGGGCATGTTCAAACGGCAAAATGGCAGTTTTTTTCCTTCATATTTTGGCTCAAACTTGTCCATTTCAGGTCCGAACAGTGAAATAGCAAGGAAAGGAGTGGAGAAGACAACCATTTGGGTAGGAATAAAAGGGCATCACGCCAAAAAAAGTGGAAAACTAGTAAAAAAGAGTCATAAATTTTACCTTATAAATGCATTTTTTTCATTTCTGCTTCATCTTTTCAATCATAATTTTTTTTTGAGTTTTTCTCATTGCACCCTCTCTATGATAGGGTTTTTCTCATATTTAACACCTTGTGCAGCTTATCATTGCTGCTCCTCAAACCCATTAAGGTGTCCATTTCTAAACCCACACTATTGGGATCTCTTGTCATACAAAATTTTTTATTACAATGAGGGGTTCTGGAATGGAATTACACAAATGAGGTTAAAGTTGTCAATTAATTTCTTTTTTTTTTTGGCGGAGTCCAAGCTGAGTTTTTTGTGAAGTCTCTAGTCCGAGTCCTCAAACTTTGGTTCTAACAATTTATATACAAATAAATCAAACTATAACACATTTAATACCCATAATAATTACTTGAGTTGTAATAACAACTCACTTTTATTTTGGCATACATTATTATTCTAACCCATGGGAACATAATTTCCTAACAACCCTTCTTAGTGTGAACATGGGAAGAAAGTACATCACATGAACTGGAAACAAAATCATATGACTGCATACTTTTAGGTCTGCATACTGCTCTTTGGATTTTGCTGCACATGTTCACCTACATATGAGATTTTATCCCGGTTTCACTTCTAGTGAAATTATCATTGGTTGACCATACTTCCAAGAAGTCTGATAGTGGATCTATGTAGTCAACTGCTTGCGTATACTACTGCTTACAATATTGATGATGTCTACATTCTCCTTTTTTCAAATTTTAATATTTTCAATTGCAGTAAGTCTAACTCTTGTGGCTCATGATCTTGATTTTAGCGAAAGGCACCTCTCATCAACTTTTCATGGTTTTCACATAGGTTTACCTCAAACCTATACACAACTAGGGACACATTAATCGTTAATTTGATGAAACGATTAACTGGCATCAAATTCTGGCTTTTTTTTTAGTTTGATGCCAGAATTCGGGTCAGTTTGTTTGCCAATTAATTGTTTCAAAATCTATGAACTGCATTACACTAGTGTTTTTGTTCAATATAATGTTTTACACCAAGAGGTTATAGAAGGAAATAACTCACACAAAAACAGAAATGAAAGGAAATGCCACTAATATCAAAAGCATAGTTGGACTACTTGCGACTCGGCTCGACTCGCCAAGGCCCTGGGAAAAAAACTCGGGAAAAACTCAGAAAAACTCTGCAACTTAAAAACACGCTTAAATTTAATAAAAAATGCATTTTTTTGCAAAATTTAATGAGAAGATGCATCCAATGAGTCAATAAATGATAACACAAAAGAAACAAGCTGATTCTAGATATGTTCAAATGCAAAGTGTCTACAAAATCGCATCCTCATGAGGAATGCTGATGGCTGGAAGCTTGAAAGCAATATAGTAAATAATTTTTGTGAAACCAAAAGTAAATACATCATTACAAATTACAATTACAACTTCCTCTTCCCAGCTCTAGCAAAAACTTGGGGAGAGGTAGAACTAGAGGGTCTAGTCCTATAAGTCTACAGTGGGCGTGACTGTGCCTCCTCGCTCGGTATGGCTGCCTCATCCTCCATTTGGATGAAGCTATGTCTTCATTTGCTTCTGGCACTGGCAATGACTCCTCATCCTCATCCTCATCCTCATCCTCCTCAGTGTCATCCAGCATGAAACCAAATCCACCCCCTCCTCCTCCATACCCTGCCTCACCAAATCAGTGATGTCATTGTCGGAAAACAATGGAGGTTACTCCTGTGATGTCCAATCACTATAAGGATCTATATCATCCAAGTCAATTGGACCGCCTTCTAGTTCCTCTACCTTCCTTAGTGCAATCGAAGATTATATTGCACGAAGACAAGGTCATTGAGCCATTTCTGCACTAACTTGCTCTTCTTCTTCGTGTGGATTGCTTCAAACAGGCTCCAATTGCGCTCATAATTGGATGAACTGCAAGGCTGACATAAGACTTTGAGGGCAAATTTTTTGAGATGTGGGGTGTTTCCACCCCAATTTTGCCACCAAGCATCTGCAAAATAAATAAAATGGAAAAGTTAGAAAGCAAAGAGAAAAGAGAAAACATAATTTATCAATCATTTTAGATCCCAAAATTCAAATGGCAAATGTTATACCTGGGGTTTGAGTGGTTCTTCCTCTCCTAGCCAGCTCTGAAGAGAATAGCTTACCCCTTCCTCCCTCATAAATTTGGAGCTCACTCTCAATGAGGTCTCTCTCCTCAACATCGGGTACCATCCTCTCAATGCATGTATTGAGGCTCTCCATGACCTCTCCATTCAGATCTGAGTAAGAACCCCCGAACCTAAAACGAGGGTTGAGGAAGTACCCTGCTGCATGAATGGGTTGGTGGAGCTGATTGTTCCACCTCCTATCAACAATTTCCCAAATGGGATCAAATTTGAGTCTGCCCCCGTTGTAGTAATTTTTGATAGACTCCTTGGCCCTATCCATGGCCTCATAAAGATATCCCTTTGGGGTTTTATCCCCATCCACCAAGCGAAGAACTCGAACCAAGGGCTCTGACACCTACGATTGAAAAATACAAATTACAAAAAGATTAAATAATGAAGTTACAAATTAGTAATGAGACTTGAATCAAGAATAATTAAAATTTAAACATTAAAGTTTTGAAGTAACAATTTTCACAATCTTTGCAGCCCTTTGTGCAAATTGGCTGTCGAAGTCTATGCATGCGACATCCTCTCCTTCAGGCTTCTTTGAATAAGGTGAGTTAAGCCATTCTCCACTCACAAACGTTTGTTTCAAAGAAGTCAATGCAGCAAGAAGGCTTTGCAACACCAAGAAATCGTTGCAAACCTTGTGACACCAGCTCTCACCAAATCTTTCCCTTTGGTGTGTTGTCTCATCAAATTTAGGACCCAAGGGTGATTGTAAATATATTTGGTGATCCTCCTTGCATCTTCCACAACTGAAGTCACCCACTCAAGTTTTTCTATGTCCTCCAAAAGAAGGTCAAGGACATGTGTTGCACAAGGTGTCCAAAAAAGAGTGGGGTGCCTCTCTTGGAGGATTCTTCTTGCAAAAGAAGAATTTATTCTTAAGAAATATGCAACCAAGTAAAACAAAACCACAACAAATGAAAATTTTGCTAATGCCTAAAGGCGATAATTTAAAAGGATTCTACCTAGCGACACATATGCTGCTGCATTATTTGTGATGATTTGCACCACATTCTCTACCCCCACCTCCATGATGACATGCTCCAACATTCCAGCCAATGAATTTGCATTTTTCACTTTGCTGGAGGCATCAACAGATTTCAAGAACACTACATTGTCCTTGCAAGCAACCAAAAAATTGATGATGGTGCGGTTCTTGCCATTTGTCCACCCATCAGAAAGAATGTTGCAGCCATAATATGCCCATTCAATTTTTTGATCCTCCATCACTTTTCTTGCCCTAGCAACTGCATTTGTGAGCAACCTGCAAGAGCAAAGTGAAATTAGGTCTTAGTACACAATTTTGATTTAATAAACAAGAAATCTAAAAAATAATTAAAAATGAAATCAAGTGGACTATGTAGTAATTTACTAACCTCCCACTCAAATCCTTGTGAGAAGGGGCCTTGTACCCCTTTCCTGAAATTGTCACAACAGTCACCAAATTCAGCCAATAAGGATTGTCCGCCACATTGAATGGAATGTTGTTGAAGTACCAAAAATCAGCTGCTGTAATGTTGGTTTTCTCATGTACCTCTTTATTCCATCCAGTAGCCTCTAATGATGGTTGTGCTCCAGGTGTGTTCCTGGGCACAAAATAATCACCTATGGACCCTGATTGTGATGATGGAACAGTGCCAGGGACTCGACTAGAGGAAGCAGAAGCGATGGGCGAGGTGCTGGTGGGTTTGCGGATACGTGGGCCACGCCGAGAGCCCACTATGCCCTCAAGTGCTTCTTGTTCCTCTTCAATGTCAACAGAAACACCTTGAGATTCAGCTATGGCTGATCTCATGGCTAGCTTTGCCCTCTCCCCTCTCCCTTTGCAATTTCTTGTCTTCCCCAGCTGCAAGTAGGGCATTCATTTGTCTTTTTATTTCTTCATTGGTCCCAGGGCATGCTCTAGCATCATGCCTGTCTATTCTTGCAAGGTGGTATTTGAGGCGGTTGATGCCTCCATGAAGTATTTTCTCACACTTTATGCATATAACTGACCCATGATCGGGTCCCTCATAGGCATACCTCCATGCCCCATCTCTAGCATCTCTAGGACAGGTGCCTATATATCCAGATGGGCATGGATTTAGTGGCCATTGCTCCCTTGCCATGATTAATGCTTACTGAACCTACACATACAAAGTGAATTTTTTTTTTAACATTTTAGTTAAACAATTTAGCAAACTATCTACATTAGTTTAAATAAATTTAGACATCATTCAAAGTTTAAAAAAAAAAAATTAGGGTATGAATTTTTTTTTGAAAACTAGATTCTTCAAATTTTTTTTTGAAAAATTCAACAATACTTGTCAAATCTAGTATTAAATCTTGTGCAAATAAATTAGAAATGATTTAGACTACCTAGGAATCATTTCTAATCCATCTAAATCCAACAAAAAATAAACAAATTGTTTTAAAAAAGCATAGAAAAAAAATAATCTGATTTTTCTTTCAAATCCCCTTCAAATCCACTTGGAATCACTCAAAAATCACTCCAAATCACCTTGCAAGTCACTCCAAGTCAACTTCCCCCTTCTCAGCCCAAAACCCGATCAAAAAATACAAAATGAATTGTCTTTCTGCCGTTGTCGATTATCAGGCACAGGTGGGTGAGTTTTTAACTCGGACTCGCCGAGTTTTTGCCTAAAACTCGGCGAGTTTCCGGTGAGTAGTCCATCTATGATCAAAGGTGACCTCGTTGTTAGTGGCTGACGAGGTGCTATTGTCCTCCAACCTCCTGTACTTCTATCCTGTAGTTAGTTTGCTACTTAGCCAATTTGGCAGGCTCAGTTAATCTATTGTGAAGAAAGAATATATCCTCCCTTAATGTGAACTTCTTGTAAGGAGTGTCAGTTATCACCGACTATGCAGTCGAAAAAAAATTGTTTTATAATAATTTAATTTTCAAATTAAAAAATAATATAAATTCTCCAATATTGATGTTATAAAACCAAATTATAATGCTGCGTCTCTCTTTTTAGACACACTGATGCAAAATAGGACCCAACAGTATGGTCATACTAGATGGCCTTTGAAAGATAACATCGCTCAGGAAACCATGAAATAGTTCGGGGAAATATGGCAGAAAGGAATAATATCAAAGTAGTTATATACACAACCATGTACACAACCATGTTGGAAGTGATTTGGAGGGCGTTGAAGCTCAACATCAACGACTTTTCACAAAACTTACCAAATCTTCACATCTCAGACCTGCACCTGGGGCATAGACATGTATTCAAGAAGCTTGTAAGCTGCATGAGGAACAAATTTAAGTGCTCCAAGATAAACATGCTTATCATGATGATTTTATTTGGCAGACATATCTCCATGATATCTGATGATCTTATGGATTTGCTTGGGTGGAAAGTCAGCCTTCTGCATCTCCACAAATCCAATTTTTCGCTTATCATCATATCTCTTGTAGATGAGTTGGATAAACACACTTATCATGATGATTTTTATTTGGCAGACATCCCTCCATTATATCTGATAATCTTATGGATGTGCTTGGGTGGAATGTCAGCCTTCTGCATCTCCACAAATCCAATTTTGCATTTATCGCCATATCTGTTGGAGAGTTGCATTAACTTGTGGGCTTTCTTTTCCAGCAAAGCCTTCAAATTGACAGCATTGAGAGGAGGGTCATATGGCAATTGCGGCTTTCCATGTGGCGGTGGTACTGACGATGTCCTCTAAGGCAGTGCCATGTGAGAGCTCCCTGTTCTTACACCCTCGCCCTTCCACATCTTTTCAATTTCAAGCATAGACCTTGATTGATAACAATGGCATTTTCTTTCTTGTTTATGAAGCCAATACTGTGTCGCTATAACTCAAATTCTTCACCTTGTGTATTATGCTTTCTTGGAATCCCTGGAATGCGTTTAATACTTAGCATTAGGATTTCGACCTTTCACAAACACTTTTAACCGTTGGCCCTCAAATACTCATAGTCAGTAGCATTGTGGAACCAACACTCCAATCAAGGGCCAAATTGCTCTACGCTATGTGTTTGTCGCTTGAGTTTAGCTCATCATATAGGCCAATATATGCTCTCAATTCTGATGGAGATAGGTGTATTTGGAACGTAAACTAAGCAGAGGCAAATGGATGTTGTGGCTCTGATATCATGTTAGAGATCTGGCCTGACCAAATAGACAATTTTACCCACCAAGTAATGCTTACTTCTTTTCCTCTTCACACCCCTCATAATATGAATTACAAACATATATATATATATATATATATATATATATATATATATATATATATATATATATATATATATATGTTTTTTCATCCTATATTACAGGATAGTTGTTATACCTCCTATAATGTATCCCTTTTTTTCATAGATGAGTTATTCCAACAGCTCATATACAAATAAACCAAACTATAACAAATTTAATTCTCATCATAATTGCATGAGTTGTAATAAAAACTCACTTTTATTTTATCACACATTATTATCTTAACTCATGTGAGCATAAATAATTCTTAGCATGGATGTATGTTACACGCATTTCTTCATTTATTGTGTGACAAATGGTGATGGGTATAAGGTGCTTTCAGAGCCCCAATAGGCACTTGAAATGGTAAAGATTCTCCATGCCTTTCCAAGGCATCGATTCTCATAGCTATATAATTGCATGCTTTGGGAGCTTAGAAACTTAAGATGCCTGTTAGGAGCCTCCAATTTCTTTACAGAAGAGAATTTCTAACAGGCTGTTCAATTGCAGAATGTAGGATAGCTTTCAGAATACATAATGTAGTTTGTCCAGATAGAGCATATGGTGGTCATTTGCACCATATAAATTGCAATATAGAAGGTAAATAACATGGCAACATATGTACTGCATATAACTTTATAGTTATCATAGGTGAAGTAGAGTTGATATGAAGATTTGTTCAGAGGATTAAATTGAGATTTTGCCATTCGTAAACAAGCAAGATCTGTGATGTCCCTTTTTTTTAATTTGTGTTGTTTTCTGATTTTTCTAGGACACACCATTAGAAGAGCAACTAAGACTTGTAATACGAATGTTGATTGTGACTACCAAGTAGCAAACTTCACAGAAAACCTCAAATAGCTTTAAATCACGCTCAAATCTAATTAGAAATCGATATGACAGCAGCAACAATATTGATTTTATTTAATTGCCAGATGGAGAAAAATGATGACAATATTGATATGCAAGCTGGACGATGAATTTTCAGAGTTACTTCCTTTCTGAATCAACTCACCAGTGAACAATGATGGATGTTATGCAATATAACTAGCGATATATGACTCCAATGATTTACTAACGCTCTTAAAGCCCCTGACAGCACTATTAATGTCTGATACAACCTTTTGTGAACTGGGATATCACCTTATATGATTGATGTAACCTTATAGAATGCTGGAACAACACCTTATATGACTATTATATCCTTCTGATGATTGGTACAACACCTTTAATGACTCATGTTAACCTTCCAAAATTCTGGAACAACACTTTATATGAATGATGTAATGCTGAGGATGATTGTTGGTGGCTGGAAATGATGTAAAACAATAGCCGATTAACTGCTCATAAAGCTGGAATTGACTGATTTTACTCTGAAGGTAGTGCTCAGCTAGAGTTGACTGGTGTTACAAACAATCTAGGTCCAGCACTTTTTGATGCACAATAACTCTCCAAAGTCGTGAAAACCAACATATAAACCTTCAAATATGATGGGCAACTCTGTAGCAGCAATATATAACCCTCCAAATGATAAAATCTTCAACAAATCACTGTAGAGACAATGTAGCAGTAACATATAACCTTTTAAATGATGAAATCTTCACCAAATGACTGTACTGATGCTGTAGCAGCAACATGCAAATTTGCAAAGTGTCTCCAAATTCTCAATGAATTAACACATTTGTGATTTTTGGATGGAATCACCAAAAATGGGAAACAAGGGTTTTTGTTTTTGATCCAATATGATGAATTTCAAGAGGTTGTTAGTTTTCTAGAATTCGAAAATGCCAAGGTTTTTTGCTCTTGTATGACCTAGATTGATCCATTGCTTAAAAGTTAAATCTGAAAGAAATGTGCATTTGATAGCTTGAGCGATCCTCAATGATGATAGGGGCTTCATTATATACCTTTTCATATCGGGCTCTTGGGTTCTAAATTTTTCTTCAATTATTCAAAAATAGTTTTCATTTTTTATACTTTTACGTACATAAAAACACTTCTATTTTAGTACCAATGATTAAAAACACCACTCATTTTAATTATAATGATATTATTAAGTTGCCCTTCAAATTAGAGATTATTGGACTCAACTCAAATAATATTATTATCGTAATTCTAAAAAAAGGACATAACATGATCACAGAGGAGTTATTTGAGTCCAAAGCCATAGTCAGTGCAAATTAAAGTTTCCATGCAACCATTATTTTTTGCACATCACTCCAAAAATATCTATTTCTGATGGGAGGTCATATTCCATCATATTGTTAATTAAATTAGATCATTTATTATTATCTTTATTGACTTGTCTTGATTTGGTGTTTTATATTATGGTTGTACATCAATATATATTCCATTGGTGTGATTCATGTTGTAATTTATTTGATTTCCAATTAACCATGGAAGTTTGAGTTGAAGCAAGAAACATGCCTCTTTGTCAATTCTGTATCTCATTCGTTTCTTAGGGGCTCATTTTATATAAGGTATAGGATAATAGGTGTAAAATATAGTTATTATTACGCTGAAGGTGTTCCTTATGTGAACTCAATCCGTTGGCTTCAATGATCAAAGGTCCATGTTTACTGAAAAGCGTGCAAGGCAACTGTATCCTCTTGAACCATTAGATCTGTTTTCTGCCTGTTTTTCACTTTCTCACTCACTATTTTTTTCGGATGAATGTTTACTGTTCACTGTGTTTTTCCACTGCACACGGTTATCGCACTTACGTTTCAATGCAGTTGCAGATCTTTCTCTGCTCATATATTTTCGAGAACTACAACCTGATTTTTCTTTGCCGTTTTTTAAATGTCAATTCAATTCTGTTTTTTTGATATGGATATTGTAGGAACCCTAATTTCATATTTGTTAGTTTTTCTTTTTCACAGTAAATAATTTCTGCTTTTTGAAAAAAGCCGTGGTTTCATTTTTATCAGTTTGGCAATATGTGTATTTTGTGTTTGAAGATATCTAAATTTCATATATTTTTGGTTTCACAATTCTATAACAAAGAAACTGCAATACCACATTTGTTAGGTGTTATGATATGTAATTGGTGCTTAAAACCTTAATTTCGTGTTAGGGAGAAGTTGGGTAGGAAGCAATGAGCAACTCTACTCAAATTCATTTCTTTAAGCCATATGTACATAGGTTTTGCTAAAAACATGAATTTAATATTTCTTCAATATGTAGTTCGTGGTAGAATTCTTAGTTAAAAAAAAAAAAATATTAATTGCACATTTGTTTGCTTTGGATTGTGTTTTGTGTTCAAAAAATCTATAATTTCATATTTGTTTTATTTTATAACATATGAGAATTTTGTAATTTGGTTGGAACATGTGATTTTGGTTCCTTGAAATTAAACTATTTGTAGCTTGTTCAAGTTTTTTCATTTGTTTGATTGATTTTGTAATATAGAAGGATTTAATAATTTATTTGGACATAAATTTGTGTTTTTTGAAACTAGGATTTTTGTATTTCGTTTAAGTTTCTTGGATTTTTACGGAGAAAACTAAATTGTTTAGAATTGTTTAATATTCAAGATGTATTTGTTTATTAGTTTTGTATTAAGAGTTATGTGATTTTCTCATCAACATAAGCTTTCGGGGTTTCCAAATTAGGTTTTTCTTCATTTTCTTTAAGATCATTGGATCTGTAATTTGGATGTCACCACCAGTTGGGGGATGTGCTTTTGGGACATCTCCTCAAAGAGGATGCTTTTGGGATGCTCACTTGTTTTGTATTGGGTTTGTGTCTTGAATTTTGGTTCTAGATTGGGCCATGGTATGTGGTCTAGTTTGTAGTTGGGCTATGCTACATGTTTTTGGTCTAACTAGAGTGGCATAGTCCTTTATTAGTGACAATACTCCTATAACATATTTTTGAATATGTTGGTAAATTTTGGTAGAGCATTTGTCTATTTTCCTTGTTTATTAGAAATGTTTTTGATTAAAGCAAAAACAGGTTTTGAAGGGGCCCGAAACCCTTTACAAAAGGAGATCAGTTTGGACTTAACAAGACATTAAGCCAAAACAATACACAACAACAAAACAACTCCAAAGAAAACATTTTCAATATTACCACAATGGGGCAGTGACAAAACCAATCAGGGAATAAAACTCCCAAAAACAAAGACATGGCTTTTAACAGAAGGCTCCCACAACCTGAAGTAAAAGTAGAGAAAGGCCAAAAAAAATTCAGCCAGGGCTCCCTCAAACTAAAACCATCAAGATTTACACTTAGCACTATTCTCGTGGCAGTAGAGAGTCATATCAAAAGAGGGTTTTGAAAGCTTAGCTTTTTTACCCTTAATATTAATCCAACCCTCCACCTGTGATGCCTTGTTATGCCAAGCCAACAATAGTCCACCATCAATCTGAGAAAGAGAACCAACAGAAAGAGCGTTCACCATGTCACGAGAATCAAACATCAAGAGAGCCACAGAGATTGATAGTCGAAATGCAATCACAAGACACAACAACTTGAGGCCCAATCCCTCTCGCATTTGGGGAATCACCATGTACAACCTGCTCAACATCAACACTCTCTCCCTTTGAGACATCCAAAGAAGAGCCCGCATCAATGTTCCCACCATTTGTGGTCTTAGGTGGGGATGTTGCAACACCCTGAGAATCCAACTCAACCACTTGAGAAAAACTCCTAGGTTGCTCATATTTTTTCTCAACCATATAGTGCTGTTCTGAAGCCCCATTCCACCATGAAGCTAACATAGTCTTTCACCATGTACAACTTGCTCAGCATCAACGCTCTCTCCCTTCCACTTGAGAAAAACTCTTAGGTTGCTTAGATTTTTTCTCAATTGTATAGTATTGTTCAGAAGTCCCATTCCACCATGAAGTTGACACAGTGTTTTTCTCTAATCAACATTGTTAAGCTGCATGACCTGTTTTAAAGCATCTTCTACATCAAAAAAGTATCCCCTCGTAGTCCAAAGATCGAACGTAGCATCCCGTAGAAGATTTGAGCACAATTTCAACAGGCAACCATTTTGACTAGAATATGGGCGAAGGTGGAGTGAAGAATATCAGAAGATTCATCATCCAACATCGAAAAATCATGAAGGGCTTCACCCACTTCCTCTAAAAGAGGATCAACCCATAGATGAAGGGGAAGATTAGTAAGCTGAACCCAAATCGAGATCTTGTTAAACGTTTCAGAAGAAGGATTGAAATTCGAGTGCCAAGGTTTAATCATCAGCGTAAATTTGTCCTCCCAATTAAAATAACGATTACATAATATTATATTTCTGTCTCGAGCATTCTCAAACTTTGTAGGAAAGAACCCTTTAGCCATGAGGTAAATATGAACTTTACTAGTAATGAGTGGTTCCTAGTGAATCATTAGCATAAATTTGTCCTCCCAACTAAAATAACGATCACATAATATTATATTTCTATCCTGAGCATTTTCAAACTTTGCAGCAAAAAACCCTTTAGCCACGGGGTAAATATGAACTTTACTAGTAATGAGTGGTTCCTAGTGATTTGAGATCCAAGAATGTAGTTGAAGGAGGCTAGGCCAAAAACCCCTAAATCGACAGATAACTCCGTGTGTGGAAAAAACAAAAACACTGTAATCTATTTCCTCTTCTGTCTCTGCTTTTAGTTTAATGTAGATGGCATTTGAAATAGGTATAAACCCTTTGTTGACATTTCGTCTCTTCAACCCTTGCTGAAATTGTGCTCTCAAAACTGTCCACTAGAGCCAACAACGATAGACAGCGTCGCACTAGATCCAACAATGATAGACTGCAAAATCCTAGCGATGGTAGCATTTGCCATCGCACTCGAATCAACTGTAGTAGTTGTCAAAACCTTTGCAGC
This sequence comes from Cryptomeria japonica, assembly GCF_030272615.1. Taxonomy (NCBI): domain Eukaryota; kingdom Viridiplantae; phylum Streptophyta; class Pinopsida; order Cupressales; family Cupressaceae; genus Cryptomeria; species Cryptomeria japonica. The sequence goes on from NC_081415.1 coordinate 279,628,883, forward strand.
ATCCGCATATGACATCGCACCAGCGGCGGATTGCAACACAGTCACAACAAACAACATTGTAGTAGAAGTTTCTAGATAATTCGTTGAAACCTTGATGGTTTTTTTGATGTTTTGATGCTTTTTCTTGGACAAATTTTTCTCTGTCATACTTGTGATGTAGTTTAACTTTTATGGAAATGATCTCTCTTCTTTTTGTTGAAAAAATCCATCATGTTCAATCTTAATCATAAATGTTGCTAAAAACCAAACTAAATATAAGATTTGTAGTAACATTTATATGTCATGTCTATGTAGCCTCTAGATGCAAACATGAGCGTATTTATTAATTTATTGAAAATTAAAAAGTGGATTATTTATTTAATTAATACTTACAACGAAACATGCATTCTTGAGCAAGATGGACAATAGACCAAAACTTTCCATAATATTTGTTCTAGACATCTTTGGCATATGTAAAATAAAGCTATTTGGCTTTTGTAATAGACATTTGCATTTATTTGGTTATTTGGAAACCAATAGTTCAAAACAAGAATTTATTTCATACTCTTTTTTGACCAAATTTTTGAATATCAAGTAGTATGCTTCTAACAAGTTTGATTTGAAGACTACTTTTAGATTTCAAAATTGTTTTTGATGCACATCAGATATCATGGAGGTTAAGATTTGTATCGTTGCTAGGGTGTTACTTTTTTTAATTTGTGTCCAAGGAACTAAGAATGATGACATAAAAGTTTTCTAGGGGACACAATTTGTTTGCCCTTTTCTTAATATTCAAGGTATGGTTCAAAAAACTCAAAAGGCCAAAATTTCAATTTGTACTTAGGAAGTTGATAAGAACCACCCAATATAAAATAATATATTTATATTTGTAAAATAAACTTTAACATGTAAAATAGTAAATTTAGAACAAGTGGTTTTTTCATTATGTTTAGAAGAAAAAAATAGTACAATACACATTGTAGTGTATATATGTAAATTGAGAATTAATGCACTTTTGGGTCAACTTCTTGTGCTTCTATGTGTGAATAGCCTCAAATGTGCTTGAATGGTGCTCATATGTAATAGTATGGCGCTGGCAAAAAAAGTGGACGACACGACTTTGAAAATTTACATAACTTTGAAAATTTGGTGTTTTTGCATGATAATTTTTTGACCTTAAATTTGCTAGTACAACATTGATAACTGTGTGAGTAAATTACAATTGCACTCGTTAAACAAGCTTATTATGTAGTAGGTTATGGTTTAACTTTTGAGGGATGTTTTTTACTTTATTGTTGGCTCATTCTATATTGAAAATGTAGATTTTAAGAAAACACTCTAAATTACACTTGTGAATTTTTCTACTACCGAGCTTTCTATCATCTTGATGATGGATCAAAGAGTGTTATCTAAAATATTAATGCCAATAAAAACACAATCAAAATCTTGAAACAACACAATAATCTTATAGATTGTGGAAAATTGATATCACTAATTTATAACTTGTCAAGAATAGTGTTTCTAAGGGTTTTGCTAGGTGACAACCCTTCTTTTTGTGTTGAAGCTATTTTTAACCTCCTTTCATTGTTAAAGGAATTGAAGACAAGCATTTTGTTTTAAAAGCATACAATTAAGGAAACATTCTCCCTTAAGCACCTTTGTAAATATGCAATGTTAAGAATGGTGTTTCTAAAGGTTTTGTTAGTGTTGGATTTTGCAACATAAGATTGCAACACAAGCTTACAAGATCAAATGACAAACAAGAACACCTCCTACAAATGAGAGTTGCACAAATGAATTTTATATTACTAAAAAACAAAGAATTCATAATTACACGATGAATTATAATTGTATGATGAGGTGCTTATAAAGAAAGCACAAAGCTAAATTTAGAACTAAAGGGCAAGCTCGAGGAGGTATATAAAGCTCAACTCTAGCCAAATAAGATGCATAAAACTAAATTAGGTGCACAACTAAAATACAAATACTTAAGTAAACTTAAGCAAACAAGCATAACTAGTTGTAAAAAAATAACTAATAGCTAAATATGCTTTAACAACCCCCCCTTAAAGTGAAACTTAGGGTGAGTAGAAAAACTCTAAATTCATGAATGCAAAATTGGGTCTTGACAACAAAAGGTTTGATTAAATACCCATATAAAATCAATGAAGTCTTTTCTAAGCAAAGAAAAGGAGCAAAACCATGTGGAAGAAAACCCCTTTCTAAAAGTGAGAGATGCAATGCATGAAAAGAAACATGAATTGCAAAAAGGGAATGGAGGAGTAAGAAGCTTTTAGGAAAATGTCCCAAAAGAATAGGAACATGAAGAACATCTTTAAAGCACAAATAAGTTGTAGGCAATTGTTTAATGATAAAATAGTGTTGAATGAAGGACCTCCTCTGAAACAAAGATGATGGTTGGGATAAAGAAAACAATATGCATGAGTGCCTCCACACTACTTGAACAATTAGATGGCAAACAAAAGACAAAACATATGTGAGTTGAAAATGCAGATGGAACATTAATTTGCACGAGTGACTCCAACAACACTACTCAACTATATAAGAATAAATTGTTGGTCAAAAATACATGTGCCAATAGTTTGAAGAACACCGATCAAGTGAGGACGAAAGGTCAAATCCAAGATTGGAATGCAAAAGTGTCTTAACTCTAAAGCATAACCAAGGAAACATTAACAGTAATAGTAGAAACTCACACATCGCCCCTCTCACATAATGTTAACAAGGGAGAGGCATGATAGATCCATTGAAACTATGTGTCACAATGAAGTGCATGAAAGAGAATTTGAATGTGCTTAAGAAAGTACCTGCAACTAACAAAGATCATGTAATTAATGCACACATGCATGAGATGTAATGCCCCGCCAGGAAACATCGAAGGGATAAAGCTACAACACAGATGGAGTGCATATATATATATATATATATATATATATATATATATATATATATATATATATATATATATATATATATATATATATATATATATATATATATAAGTTAAACACAACATTAAGATGCAATGAGTTATCAAAGGTTCAGATAACATAGTGGAAGACTAAACAATACTTAAGGAGTTTCCCAACGTTATTACACAACTTAAACATCCAACTCAACTCACGACATTATAGATGATATGATGTGTTCATCCATTATGGTTGAAGATGAGCCTAACATGAAGAAATTTACCCATTGTGGTTAAAACATAGATAACATATGAATTCATCCATTAAGGTTAAAATATAGTTAACTTAATGAGTTCATCTTTTTTAGTTAAAATATAGCTAATATGATGAAATTCATTTATTAAGGTTAAAATGTTGATAATCAAATGAGTTCATCCATTAAAGTTAAAATATAGCTAATATGATGAAGTTCATTTATTAAAGTTAAAAAGTAGATAATCGAATGAGTTCATCGATTAAAGTTAAAATGTAGCTAATATGATGAAGTTCATTTATTAAGGTTAAAATGTAGATAACAAAATGAAGTTCATCCATTAGAATTACCATTTAGATAACATGACGAGTTCATCCAATAATTTTTAACCATTCATTACATTCAATTTTACATTAAACACATGCCATGCATCTTGTTCCAACACACATTATAATTTCATCATAACTAATGAGGTCTTTTCATGCATACTTATTTTCATTAACAATAACAGAATACATTCTGCTAATAAAATACTACACTCTTTCATGGTCCACATTACTGCATTAAGAGACGGTTGCATACATGCATTTACGATACATTTCACCTAATCCACTAATACATTCTACTAAAATGCCATCCATACATGCTAACACTAAACATGAAACATAAGAACAAAAGCATCACATAACACCAAATTGATATCAGAGTTCACCCCTAAAGGGTTACATCTTCGGGTCTGCTCAACTGCAAGACCTCTCTGATCATTTAAATAAGTTAAAGATACATAAGGTTCACATCATTTACCATCCTACCATCAAGGTAACATAACCAATATACAAACGACCACATCGGTCAATAACCACATAAATGACCCTTACATAGAAACGGATCCAATTGAACATATTAAAAGCAAATATAAGGTCCATTGTCTGACGGTACTCTAACTAGAGACCTGACCAACTATGGTCAACCACAAATCAACACTAGACACCCACATAAAGGACAAGACCAATTATAACACCATCACAAGGCAACAACCAAACTAGAGACCGTTGATATAAACAGGTATCCCAAATCAACCAAACGACAGGGTCCAAACAAACATATCAAAGTCTTGACATTACTTTAAACAAAAGCGAATACAAAAATTAAACTTGCATAGGCAATAACCGAGAAAGGACAATTTTTTTTCCTATTGGTTTAAACAATGATAATCGATCAAGTTTTCTAAATGATTTAAGTTTTCAAAGAATACATTAACAGAAAAGTCACCATTACAAAGTGGATACAATACTTTAATTGCAATATCACCATTTGTCTATTTCTCATTACAGAGGAAAAATATAACTAAACCATTTATTTCACTAAATGAAAATATCATTAACTTACCAATTTTCCAATCAAAACATTATTAAATTTCCAATAATTCTATTAGCATACCATTTAAATTTTTAAAATATCCAATAATAAATATCATTTTTCAATTACTCATATACTTAGAGTATTCCATTTCTAAAATTCCCAGATGACCTATATCATTCAAATAATATATTATTTAAAAATCTCAAAATAATAAATATGTTTTATTTCAAAAAAATTTCCAATAAAAAATAATATTCTATCTATTCGCAAAAGGTACTTTTTCATTAAGAGAGATGCCCAAATTAAATATTAATCATTATATATTAATTAACCCTTGGATAATAAAATATAAACAATTAATGATTTAATGATACACAATTTCAAATTATATGTGTGTGTGTGTGTGTGTGTGTGAGAGTGAGAGAGAGAGAGAGAGAGAGAGAGTGAGAGAGAGAGAGAGAGAGAGAGAGAGAGAGAGAGAGAGATTTTGCCAAGATCAAGAGGCAATTGAAAGCACAAATAAGAGAGAACAAAATAGATGATAGAAATAAATTGTATTCTATCAAGATAAAATACTGATCAACTGGATCATCAAGCGTTCCATTAATTACAATGAATATGAGCCTGCTTATATAGGCAAGGCTATATGGATATGTAAGCACACAAACATGACATGTGGCTCAATAAGAAACAAGGATAGGTAGGAAATAGGTGTGGGTAGGTAGGAGAAACAATATAATATTCCACATGAGGTGGATCACCTACTGAAAGTGGAATGTAACAACAAGATAAGTCCACAAAAGGTGGAAATTCTCCTACACACACTATCCCAATGTGGCACAAACACCCAAGTGTCTTATACCCAATCTATTATGAAATGCATTTCCTAAGTAGACTTAAGTAAGGTGTAATAATATCAAAGATGAATAATTATTTACACCAACACCCCCTCTTAAGTGCAACATAGAGGAATGCACTTAAGTCTACAATGCAACTAAGCAATGCAAGATGGGTTCCAACTACTAGGCCATGTTAGGTACCCATGTACAAATGCAAATGCATGCAAACCAATGCAATGAAATCTCTCACAAAGTGGGGAAAGAGAGAAAAACCCAATGGGAAAAAACCCTCCCTCAAAAGAGAGATGAAAACTAGATACAAAGTACTCTCATAGAAGTATGTGAAGGACAAAACCGCATGTGAGGAAAAAGTCCCCTCCATATGAGAGAAGAAGAAGAAGAAGAAACTAGGAAGCCCCCCCTCAATGTGGAATCTGCACCAATGATAGAAGCTCGATGTATGAAGAAACTGCTCCACGAATGTCGAACAACATTCCTCCCCTTAGGAAGAAACAAAACCAAAAGTGTATCCATGAAGTCTCCCCAATCATGAAGGGAAGATGTATGAAAAAAACTCATGATGAATGAAATCTCTGAAAACTGCTCAAGTGTCCCCATGTCGATGTTGAAAGATACCCCCTCCAAAGGTGGTAAACTGTGCCACACTGCTGAAAAAGGCACTCCAAGATCTAGTGGAGATGGATGTAGAACATGTCCCAAATATTCACATGTCTCCTCAAAAGATAAAGAGACCTTCTCCAACTGCTGTACATAAGTATCCACAATCATGTCAACCTCAAAAGAATGATCATGTAGAGAATGAACAAGAGGGTCAGAGTGTGCCCTCACAACAATCGAAGAAGGATCATCTTCATCAAAGAGAAGATGAATGCCATCAATTATGTCTCCCAAATATGTAATGTAGGATTCCATAAACAAACCTGCAATGTCTGTCAAGTAATCATCCCATGAATTTGAAGCTGGAAGACAATGAATATCTTGCTGCATTGAATCACATGAAGGCAAAACTGTCGCATTATCCGCATCATCAGGTGCAATAGGTGATGTGATATCAATATGAGGAGATGAAATATAAGGCTCAAGAACAGGTTCACATGTGAGAATCCCCATTTTCAAGTGCCCAAAGTTCTCAAAATCTGAACCATCACAAGAAGTGTGATCATCATGTGTAGAATCATCAAATGTGAAATCATCATCATCAACAAAATCTGAAAATGAGTATAACCGAGATGCATGATCAACCATCCCAGTCGCAATGATAGCTCTAGTCTTCAAGTCTCTAATGAAAATTGACTCAGGTGTGAACTCCACAACTCTCTTAGTTGTGCCATGTGTGATTTGATAGATGGAAAGGAGATTGTTTGTCAAGTGGGGTACACACAACACATCATTGAAGGAGTTATCCCCAATGTCAATAGATCCTTTCCCAATCACATCTGTGTATGTATGATTGCTCATCAAAATTTGCGGCATGGTGCAAGGCTCAAATGTAGAGAACATAGACTATGAAGATGCCATATGATGAGAAGCCCCTGAATCTATAAGCCATCTCTCTAAATCATGACTTGTTGTAGCACAAAGAGCTTTTCCTTTTCTTGTCCCAAAAGAGTGAGTCTTCCCACTTGTAGAAGCCATGAATGCTTGCCCTTTTCCTTTTGAATGTGAGGAAGTGGAAGTTGATGAATCATCCTTCTTGTAGACATTAGGCAAATCAATGTTATGCTTTTTGAGGATATGTGTGAGCTCATCAATCTTTTTAGAATGGCAACGACGCTCCTCATGACCAAACTTTTTACAATAGGCACAAGTAGGTCTCTCCCTCTTTGGTGAGTTATCCCTCTTGGAAGAGGATGAATCTCCTTGTTGTGGAGAGGATGATGCTTTGTCCTTAAGCTTTGATTGCCATTTCTTCTTGTTTGAGTTGTCATTTCTTTGATTTCCTTTGTTCCTTTGATTTGCCACTAATGCTTGAGACTTAGAAGCCTTAAGAATGCCCTTGCTAATCAACTTAGTTTGTTCCATCATCAACATTTCAGTGAAAGCATCAAATGTAGGCATTGTGTAGCTTGAACCCATTGTCATCCTATGGGTTTGGAAACTAGAAACAAATGCTTGTGGAAGCTTGCCCATCAAGTTGATGATCAATTGAGTATCCTTCTTATCAATGCCACAATCCTTGATTTGTGCCCTCAACTCATTTGCCTTAGTGACATAATCTTGTATAGTATCAAAGTTCTTGGGATCTAACATGGTGAGATCACTATCAATCTGATATCCTCTAATCTCATCAACTTGACCATACAAGTCTTGAAACTTTTGCCAAGCATCCTTGATTAGAGCACACTTCTCAATATGAAAAATGAGATCCTTTGATACATATTTTCTTAAAGTACCAATTGCCATGATATTTTTAGTGAGCCAATCCAAGTGACCAACTGGATCAACCTTAGGATCAGCGGGAGCAACAATAGTTCTATCAATATAATGAGTTAGTCCTTTTTCCATAAGTTTACTCCATGAATCAATTTTCCAAGTGGCATAATTATGAGGAGTTAATAGAGGAAACTTAGAAGAACCCATAGCAACAAAAAAGAAGGAACACAAGAGCACAAAAGCACAAGAGACACCCTCCAAATTCACTCAATCAAAGTACCCCCCCAAAAATGATGATTTTGACACTTTATATGTAGTGCATGTACAATAGGCCACTTGCAAAAAATGGCAAGGTGGACTTCTGATTTTGTTTTACAACTGCCCCAATAGGTTGAGAACTACAAAGCAAAAGATCATAAAGATAGATCTATGCAATACGAATGCCAAATTGGCCAAATAAGACCATATGATGAAAGTACAATTTCTACCCAAATTGCTGAAAATTGATAGCAGATTATGAAAGTAGATGAAAAATCATGCACTTTAAAAAAAAAATGGCACCTAAAAAGAAGTCCATATGATCCCAAATGAAGCCTCAAAAGTTGTAAAAATCGGGATTTCATGATTTTCAAAAAACCTGTATATGAAAATCCAAAAAATCCTGCACCATTGTACAGATCACGAAATTCTACCCCAAAACAAAAAAAAATTGCTCGAAAAAAGGAGTCCGGATGAGTGAGAAATCGCTACTTGAAAATTGCCTGGAAAATTATAATTTCTCGAAAATTTCCGCCGCAGCTTCAAACTTCAAATGCCTCTAGATTTGGCAAAACTGACTTTCTTGGACCTTCTCAATCCAATGGTAATCTCAGATTTGACCCATTAAGCTTCAATAATAACCTGCAATAGAAAGATCCAAAATACACAACCTCAAATAACATCAAATTTCTCTCAACTAGCAAACCAATGACACTCTAATGGCTCTGATACCATGTGAGATTTCGCCAAGATTAAGAGGCAATGGAAAGCACAAATAAGAGAGAACAAAATAGATGATAGAAATAAACTGTATTCTATCAAGATACTAATCAATTGGATTATCAAGTGTTCCATTAATTACAATGAATATGAGTCTGCTTATATAAGCAAGGCTATATGGATATGTGAGCACACAAATATGACATGTGGCTCAATAAGAAACAAGGGTAGGTAGGAAATAGGTGTGGGTAGGTAGGAGAAACTATATAATATTCCACATGAGGTGGATCACCCACCGAAGGTGGAATGTACCAACAAGATAAGTCCACAAAAGGTGAAAATTCTCCTATACACACTATCCCAATGTGGTACAAACACCCAAGTGTCTCATACCCAAACTACTATGAAATGCATTTCCTAAGTAAACTTACGTAAGGTGTAATAATATCAAAGATGAATAATTATTTACACCAACTATATATATATATATATAATATTACACAACTTTCAAATTAAATATTAAGTAATATATATTTATTAATCTTTATTAATGAAATATATATTAATAATAATTAATATTAAATAAAAACTATTACAACAAACTTTCAATAAAATAAGTTTTTTATTTTTTATTTTTATTTATAAAAAACAACTTTTAAAAAAAAGGGTGGGGAAACCTTGCGAGGCCCACCTCCCATCACGGGAGTGGTGGAAGCCACCGCAACTTCCCCCCCCTTGCGGCCACCATAGTGGGCGTAGAGGCCCCACGGCCACGATGGGCGCAGGTCCCTGCGGTTGCCATGGGCGTAGGTCACTGCAGACCCCACGGGGAGGAGGGGAAGGGAGGCGGCGCAAGCTGAGCCTCGACTCCTCCGCCTGCCAAACCTTAACCCCTCCAGACAATTTCGATTTCCATTAAACCAATTTGATTTTAAATTAAATCAACAACCCCATAAAATAAAAACATAAATAAACTAAAACCCCCAATTTTCTTTTATTCACTGTCTTCTTCTTCTTCTTCTTCCTTTTTTTGTTTTTTTAAATTTTATTTTATTCTTAGCAGAATGACCAATAACAACAATATTGAAAATTTTTCCAGAGTAATTTTGGTTTTCCAAAGACACAAACTTTGTTGAATAACTAATTCAAATAAGCAAATTTTGGGTATAAGAAGATCATTTCCCAAATAATGAATCCACCAAATTGCCAAAATTTTAAACTAAAATGTATAGATTTAAAACCCAACCCCCATTTCAATCAAGAATTTTCTTTCAAAAAAACAAACAGAAATTTTATTTTCATTAAAAAATTTTCAACAAGGAAACAAAATAAGAATCCTACCTCATTTCACATTCCTGGCAAGATTTGATGAAGAGTCCCGACCTGCAACTCAAAAAATCCTTTCTTCCCAAAATACCCAAATTTCCTCCAAAAATGCTTCTCTTTAAAAAATCTTTTCAAAAATCCTCTCCAAAAATAATCCCACCCAAGATATTTTCAAACCCTAGGGTAAATGGAAAATTATTCGACTTAATCTCTTATTTTTGAATTTAACCATCTTTTAAATAAAATGAAAAATCATTCTCTTCAACTATTCAAATAATCTAAACTTGCTTTTCTAATTAGAAATCAAAATGCTTCTCTCCCTCATTTAATTTTAATTTTCTCAATATTAACAAAGCTAACATTTATATTTCACAATATTAATGAGGGTAAAATATTTTTAATTAAAATAAAATCCCAACATCAATATTTCACACTATGTCAAATATATGAATTAAACTTACTTTTTTAATCAAAAATGATTTTCTTAAATAATTAAAATTAAGCTTTCTATTCTAAAATGCAAAAGAGATTAAATTATTTCTATTTCGAATAAATTTAAATCTTCCCTTTCAAAATGCATAACTTGAATAAATTCATTATTTTAAAATTAACTATTAAATTAAACTTGCTACAAACATAAATAGAGCAATCTTTTTATTTAATGATTAATCACATAAAAGAAACATATTTAATTTAGTTCCTCAACTACTAATGCGTAAATGAACACATTAAATCAAAATAAATACTTAGGATAAAATACTTAGTTTTACCACATGCCAAGCACACAACCCAAGAAAGCCAACCAAATACACGACCCACAAACCCAAATGAAAAAGGGAAACCGACAGACCACAGACGACGCTCACTTGAGAATGACTAGGGTAAAATGAGGGTTTTACAACCATCTAACCCAATTCCTAAGGACGGAAGAGGTATACTCAACCCTGCGAATCCAGGTGAAGACGAATATCGCACCTAAGTGGTACTATACCTGCAGTCTCCTGCAACCAGGAGTCTCACACACACACACACACACACAGAGATATATATATATATATATATATATATATATATATATATATATATATATATATATATATATATATATATATATATATATATATATATATATATATATATATATATATATATATATATATATATATAATGAATGAAGGTGTTAGCTCGAGATTAATAACAAGAATTAGGAGAACAATTAAAGTTACATAAGAATCGATGTGAAAGCACATTAATAGGTACGCACAATAATCATAATATCTGACTACAATATTACATCATGGTAATTCAACCATTCAAGAAAGCCACATAAAAAGTCAATCAAGGTCAAACTGGTTTTACAAAGCTGACTAGGGTAGGGGCACTACATGGGACAAGAATCTTTAGGATTCAATGTTGTCGTGGAGGGACACTCATTGAACAAAGTTGTGATGATAAAACAAAAGGCACTACACAACTCCCCATGGCACTTCATAATATAGTGCATGTACAAAAAAGGCACAACAAAATGTGCAAAATCTCCAAAATCTCCAAAAAACATAGACGAGTGAAGCTTTATCTTAGTGTGTTTACAACTAATTAAGTGCATGAAAATGATGCTCAAAATGCCCAAATAAGGCGAAGTGTTGCAACTACATGTGAGTCAACCCAAGAGAAGCCATTCATTGCAAACTTAAATATTTCAAGAGCTAGAATGACCAAGTAATTAGCCATGAAATGAACACAAAAGACTGAATAAAAGTCACTTAGTGAAAAGTCTAGAAAATCTAACAATTGATTTGGATAGGTGATTGTGAGAACTTTTTGACGATGTGCAGAAGTTGAAAAACAAAGTTCGTTTGTCCAAGTTATAGCCTCAAAAGCGCAAAAAACAAATATGACTGTGGAGGCTTGTAGCAGAATCTGACAAAACTAACACCATGTGAAGATCGGTGTTGGGATGAGCTTTTCAACAATATGGCGAAGTCGAAAAATGGAGCCCTTATGACCAAGATATGAGCAAAAAATTGTACCCTACTTTTTATGGCTTGGAAGGTCAAATTGGTCAAAGGGTTGATAAACTGTTGATGTGGCACCCTAGTGACGTGGCAAAGATTCTTTGTTGAGTAGGTAAAATTTGGAATATTCCTTTAACAATTTGATTTAGAGGAAAGCCCAAAAAACTAGAGGACCATAAAAAATGGTCAAACTTGTTGATGTGAGCACTGTCTGAGGCCTGCATAGGCTATAGAAAAGTGGTACGTATGTGCCCAAAAAAAAGCTTTTGCCCCTTTAAAAATTGATCTCCCTTTTTGATTTAATTTTTTTTAATAAAAATTTGAACCCACATAAAAATCATGCCTCCACATTAATTTTAATGATCTTTTTTTTTAAATAAAAAAAGATGGAAATTTTTAATCAAACTTACCATTTTTTATTTTTCTCTGAATATTGCTAACACATGCAGGACGAAGTTGTATAGATGCATGAAAAATGATGCACATATAATAAAAAAATTTAAAATTTTCACTCTTTGATTTTGATTATTTAGTAGGCGATTTATAGGTTTTTGGGCTAACCCACACAAGACCGTTTTGCACCAAAGTGCCCAATTTTTTTAGCTACCTCAAATTTTGCCTCAATTTCATGTCCTCACCCAGTTTGACCCAAAATTTCAACTACTTGGTTTTTGACGAACCGACAGTGGAATTGAGGGTTATTAATGCTGTAGACGCAATGGTGATGTCTATTTTGCCTTAAAATTGATAAACAATTCACCCACCACCGGATCCACAAAAAGTGAATCTAGGATCTCGTAACACTTTTGAGTAAAGAAACCCTTGAAGCTTGAGAAGGGGCTTGTCGAATCCATGCTCTAATACCATGTTGAATTTTGAAAGCTCTGATATCATGTTGAAGTTTCAAAGCTTTGATGTCATGTTGCAACAAAGACTTAGCTCTAATACAATGTTGAATTTTGCAACACAAGCCTACAAGATCAATCGACAAATGTGGATGCTATGTTATTTAAAAGTAAAGAATACAAAATTACAAGATGAATTACAATTGCACAATGAGGTGCTTATAAAGAAAGCATAAAGCTAAATTTAGGAGAATTAAAGTGCAAGCATGAAGAGATAAATAAAGCTCAACTTTAGCTAAACTAGATGCATAAAATTAAACTAGGCGCACAACTAGATTAGAAACTCTTAAGTGAACTTAAGCAAAAAACATAACTAGTTGTAAAAAAGCAACTAATACTAAATATGCTTAACACTTAGGTATCATCCTCTATGCATGTGGTCTTGTTCTCTAACTCCCCTTTAGCTTCAAAGAAACCGAAGAAAGAAAGACTTGTGAAAAATATAGAATTAAAGGAAATGTTTTCCCCTTAGCACCTTTGTAAACCTTGCAACTTGGCAAGATACATTTTTCTAAGGATTTTGTTAGGTGTCATCCTCTCTATGCATATGTTGGGATCATGTGTAACCTCTTTAGCTTTAAAGCAAATAAAAAAGAAAAGCTTGGGATTCAAGTAAGAGGCCATGTATGTTTTGGTCAAGTTGTTTGTTCCATCTTAAATAATTTATGTGCCACATGTTTCCATATTTTATATTTTTGGAGCCATAGTAATTTTAGTTGGCCTCTTTGGCCTTTCCATGACCTCACACAAATAATCCATTGGGCCTTGTTGGTAAACAGATTTGTCACTGCGGTCATTTATCTGAAACTGACCCTGTTTGCCCGATGAGCAGTGACAAACGTTCCAAACAATCTTCCTTTGCGTTTGAGAGGGGCAAGTCCCTCGTATGATAGGGGTATTTAAGATTTTTGTGTACTTTTAACCTGAAAGTACATAAAGGAGGAAACATAAAACTAAAAAGAAATAAAGATAGAAACCCCAACAATAGACATACGACCATCAATTGAGATTTCTCAACATTAGCAACAAATTACAAGGGGAGTTTATAAGGTAATATACTTAGCCATGAGATGATGATAAAGAAGAATGACAAATCTCAACATATGGAGAGATCAGATACTTCAACACATTCAAACTGAGATACCAAAGGTTGCTTGTGCATCATCACATCAATTGTACAAATCACATATGCATAAAAAGACTAAGAATTTGACGTACGAGAAATCAACAATGATAACACATGAATACGTTTATAACACATGAACTAAGACATATTCTTCATTATCCTTTTGAAAATATACAAGTCCAAAATCCTTTCTATACATAGTGCAAATCAAAATGTGATTACAAGTTTTTTTTTGAATTCCAGTAGAGTTTTCCCCTCTATAAAAAGTATCCCCCCCAGTTACAAATGAAATAGCCTTGCCTTTATAGGCTTCCTCGAATAACTACCTTAGTAACTAACTTTGGATAGGTTAATAACTAACTCATTTTTATGCAAAAAGATCTTAGTTAGAAACTACTTCACTTTTGCGTGAATAAGGTCCACTTTTTAACCTTTAGTTACGATGAGCAAAGTCACTTTTACAAAAATACAAGTTCAAACTTGTAATATCGATGAATAACCAGGTCATGAGTTATGTTGAGGCACTTCTTTGTCTTCAACTGCTTCATTTGCACTTTCAATTATCTCGCCATCCGACCATTTGAGAACACAAACATTTATCTATCCATTCAAAAAGATAAGACAACTCCAGGGTCTCCATAAAGATGAAAAAGATTGTGCATTGCAAAATATCCATAGGTTGGTACCCTCATCATCGACATAAATCTATCATTCACTAACATCTTTTTTTCAAAGACACACTCCAATTACATCAACTAAACATCCTTTATGCCTTGCATGTTTGTTGATTGTCTTCGAAATATGTTTTCTATTGTAAGATATCCCACAAGTGGCTTATGCTTCCTTGGAATTCTTTCAACACATAATGAGATGAAAAAAGATAAACACCTTCATTTGCATAGTTATCTCATCTTCATCAATGCTTTCTTTGCATCTAGGGATACACATTGGGAGCTAGTGACATCATTTATTGTGAGGGGTTTCATTACAATACTCGTACATTGGACATTTTTATTCATCACACAAAAATACTTTCTACTTTGCTCGATGCATTTTTCAATGTCCTTTCCCACCTTAGAAGGGATGAAATAATGACATCCATCTGAAAGTTCATCTTTTTATGAAACTACTCGACTTTCCTATCTGTATACTTTTTCAAACTTATGCACAGTCCATGAACTTTAATGATTGTTCATGACTTGATTCAATACTCCATTTTATGGATAGGAAAGGAACCAATAACAGTTGAAGAATTTGGTGTAATACCTACCATTTGCATGATTTTGCAAGTTTCCAAGGCCTTGTCCCACTAAAAGTCTGTCGAATAATTGCTTCAGTAAGGGTATTCAAATATCCACCTTTAATGAAAGAGTCACCTTTTAAATGCTTGAAATGAATAACGACACCCGTTTCTATTCCTCCCTGAGTAGGCATCTCTCCTGGGCATTTTGTCGAGCAAGGCAAGAACATAGTCTATGATTCCTCCTTTTGCATGCTTGTCCACAAAAGCTTTTCAAACTATAATATCTGACAAAATAATTGTCTTTAATATGGCTGTAAACAAGCCACACTACCATTGCAAGTTTAACTAGAATGTATACAAAGTTTACAATATTAGGAAGCATTCAAGAGTAATTTGAGAGCTCCCTTTGAGAAAACTATTTTGCGCACATTCTGCAATCATTTCATTTAATTTACATAGATGACATCTTTTTGAGGCATTCTAACAAATAGTTCACATGCCTTGATGAAATCCCATATTCTACTCCAACGTGCCTTGGATATGCTTCCAAATCCTACACTAATGTCTACACGAGTAGCAACAACTACAAAATATGACTAAATTTCACTGTCCCTGCGCTTGGATGAATACCGTGACAATTTTGTGCATATCCTGCGATCATTGCATTAAATGAGATCACATTTCTTTAAGGCATTCTGTTAAACAATTTACTTGCCATGTCTAAGCTTCCACTATTGCGTACATCTCCCACAACCATGGCATTCTTTTGAAGCGTTTTGTTAGCCAGTCCACTTGCCTTGGCGATGCCTTCCACATTTTGCATACATAGTCATGGGGTTGTACTTTACTCCTAGAATTGCATTTGTTTGAATGTTTCTATTATCTTCTCAACAATTCAATATCTGCACTTTGTAAACATGACATGCTATCAAACAACACACGACATGGGCTATGCCTCCACGATTTGCAGCAGCTGCGACTACAACATCTAACACAATTCCTCTATCCTCTATGCTTAAACGACTTTCATCTTAGTTCGCTGGCAAGAGTATAATATGTAGCTTAATACCTTCTTCGATGCAATTTGTCAGATAGTTTGCCTGTCATGATTATACTCTGCAATGCACGTGTTCTAACCACATTGTATATTTATTGAAACCATGTTTCTTTAAGGCATTTTGTCAAACAATTCTCACACCGTGTCTGATCTTTCCACATTCTCCATCATACGTGGGAAGAATATTATGCTTGATTTAGAAGGTACTCTCTCTATCCCCATTTAAACTCTGTCAAAAAATTCATTTGTTGTGAAAATGTTCCACGTTTTCTACATACAAGTCTTCCAGAGAAACTGCCACTATACGACTGATAAAATTCCTCTATTCTCTGTGCTATGATGAATGTCGTGGCAGGTTTAAAGACTTTCACTTTTGATCATCGGGCAAAAATGGTGTAATGCTATGGTTGCTGTGTCTAAATTTCCATATTCTGCAAAACTTTAACCACGCTTTACCTGTGTGTTAATCATGCCATTCTGTCAAAAACTTGCATCATTCATCTCCCTCCTCCCACAATTGGAATAATATTTACCATGATGCACATATTGCAGTCATATATATATATATATATATATATATATATATATATATATATATATATATATATATATATATATCGTTTCTTGGGATGATAGTTCACTTAGTCATTCTGTCAAATGATTGGCACCTTATCTATGCCTTCCACATTTGCAACGGTTAACGCATTTCAGGACATGTCTTTGTGTATTGGTGATGTCTTATGATCTACATTCTGCAACATTTTGTCAAACACTTCACATGTAGTGTCTGTGCTTTCATGATGTGCATTCATGTCGATCAGAGCAGTTGCAACAACATTATCTTTGTACACACAAAAACTCTTCTAGAAAGGTTAAGAATGCTAAAAAACGGAGCATTTCTAACCTTCTTGACAAGGCGGACCCACAAGGTTAGAAAATGAGGTTAGAGATGCTTTGTTTTGGAGCATTCCTAACCTTTTTGACAAGGCGGGCCCACAAGGTTAGGAAATGAGGTTAGAGATGCTCCGTTTTGGAGCATTCCTAACCTTTTTTTTATGAGAGGTTGGAAATATGGGTTAAGAATGCTCCAAAATGAAGCATTTCTAACCTTCTTTTGCAAAGGTTATGATTATGGGTTAAAAATGCTCGAAAATGGAGCATCTTTAACCATTTTAAAAAAAAGATTGTCCTTGACTCATCGACCACGGAGAAGAATAAAGGAGAGATGAAAATGACATTGTAGACAACTTTTTCCCTCAAAAAGGCCACAATATTAAAATAATCTAAAATATTAAATTATTTATTTGAAAAATAATTTAAATATTTTAAATTTAATGCACAGGCTTGAGAAAAATGACCATATCTTCCAAACGGTAAGGAGTTAAGTGCTGAAATTTGAAACATGCGTTTATGATAGGGAAATGAGACAACAACACAATTTAATCCTCATGACGAATCTTAAAATGAGAGATTTTAATCATTTCTAGGCAACAGACACCAAAAATTGAAGGTTTAAAATACGACAAAGTATGAACTGGGTTCAAGTGAAAGTTGGCCATGTGATACAAAATGATGTTTAGATCCTGATTGTCAACTGATTTCTCTTAATTTGTGGTAATTTTCAAAATTCTTCCATTTTTCATATTTTTACTAGTAATGACCTTGGACAACGTGCTCATTACTTACGCATAAACACCCATTGGATCTTTATTCGATACTGAGACTGATTTGAAGTTCAATTTTAAAGGTATGCCAAATATGGGGGCAACAACTGGCTCTGACTGGGGACAAGGATTGCAAAGGACGCAGGATGAACCCAAAATCTCTGGTTCGCAGGCTAGTGCACTATGCATTGGGCAACAGAGTCACAAAGGAAACAACATAAGGAAAAGCTGGGGAAACCAGACACAAGCCAAAAATGAGATGAACACAATAAAACTTCTAACTAAAGTATGTACATGGTAGGCAAAACCCACCTCAAAGCTCTCCATGATTATCATACAAAACCATTCACAGGCTGAGAGAAATAGGCACCTTTGCGGAAGAGTGGCGTGCATCCATGTGACACTTGTAAGATCAGTAGGTTGGAAATATCAACATGTATAAGATGAGAAATATCTTTGAGCAATGAACCAAACAACCATCTCTCATCGTAAATCTGCAAGCTCTCTTGAAAGATTTGGGTACCATTTTGAACATTATTGGCAATTTGTGGAATATTCTCAAGCATACCTATATCCTCTATCTGAAGATCCCTCTGATAGTTTGGTTTGCAACAAATTGACCCATGAATTGGACAACCCTCATACAATCTGTGATGTGAAGAAACTTTAGTAGACACAACCATCGAATCATGTTCTTGAGTATCAACTTGAAAATTACATGTAGAAATACACTCATTTGAAAACAAAGGATTGAGACACACGCTTTCACCATAGGATAAGTCATCATTTGAATCCTTCAAACACCAATCTGGAATACAAACGTTATGAGAATTAACTTCATTGCTTTCATTCATTAGATCATCCATTACCTCATTTATCTCTTCATTCTTGGTACAGTTCCCAAAAGGGGTGTCTTCTTGATTTAAAAATTCGAAAGGATGATTGCTTTGAACCTTGAATACTTCATAAGGCGTAGATTCCAATTCCATCAAGATAGGGACATTTGTTGTTATTCCTACATGGATTTCATCTTCAACCTGCTCATAGACATTTGTATTACTTTTTGTGTTCTTTTGTCCCAATGATTCCTCTTCATCACACTCTTCATGGAATTTGAAAACTTCATACTCAGGTGACATATATGATAAAGAGTAAATGTTTGATGGTTCATCTTGTTTCACTCAGGACTAATCTAGGAGTTCAGTAAAAGTATCCATTTTTGTAGATAAGGAATATGTTTGCAAAATTTTACCTATGGTTGCTTCTCCATTGGATATATCTGTACAAGGTTGTCCACTAGGTATCATACCTTTGATTTCCTCGGAAAAGTTTTCATCTTCAACTGTTAGTGATGGATGAATGAGAATATCCTCTCCACATAGAAAGTCATTGTGAGAAGAATTGAGACACCAAATTAGGATGAAGACTACTTAGATTCATCTTGGGATGCTCTTTCTTCATCATCTTCTTCAAGCTTCGACTGCATGCATATGTGAAAAGAATTTGATTCATCATCTTCAATATTTTTGTTTTCAAGTTGATAAAAGACTTTTTCTTTGCTATGACAATCTTCATAGTGCTCATGGCATTTTTCAATGCAATTTGCTTTCTCTATCTCACTCACCTTTAGATCTTTCTCTTGACATGTATCCTTACAAGTAGATGTGACTTCATCTTCTTCTTCTTCATAAACACATTCTAATGAGCTCCTTTCATTACTTTTCTCATAAAAATTTATATCAATGAGAAAATGATTCTCATTCTCATCTTTTTGTTCAATCTTTTGCAACTTTTGAAGCAACGAAGGGTGCACTTTATCATGATCAAGTTTCCTATTTCCATAGAAGATTTTCAAAAACTTGATATGTGAATCATTGAGAGTCTGATTTTGTTGAGAAATAGGTGGAGGAGAATGAGAATCATCATTATTATCCATTGTTGACTCAAGAATACAATCACGAGCAAAAAATTGGTTCTCTCTTCCATATTTTTCCTCAATCTTTTGCAGAGTCTGGAGTAGAGAAGGATTAATTTTATGAGGATCAAGTTTCTTTCCATTGTAGAAACTTTTCAAGAAGTTGACTTGTTCGGGATTATCAAGACTTTGATTCTGTTGAGCAACTGGTTCAGAAGAAAAGGAATCTACTAGAGTAAAATTCTAACCTATTACAAATGGATGAAGATCAAATTGATGAATCAATAGTTTATATCAAGACTCTTGTACAAAGCTTAGTACAAGATTCTACATCATTTAAGTAAGAATGAACCTTACATATCACATGAGCTAACCAACAACAGTCAAGGTAGCCAACAATGTTAACAAAATTATAGTGCTTAATGATTCATTGGATCTTTATTACTACTTTTAATTTTATAATCCAAGTCAAGGGTTATTAATCTTTTCATTCCATTTTCATTGAGCTAAAAGTTGTTTAGTTTGATTGATTTTGGGAACATGGGCTATGCACTAGGGATATATGAATTTGAAGTATGAGTTGGCTAGTGCATTACTTGTTTTAAAACTAAGGCTTTTGATTCTTCTTTTATGTTAATACCATCTATTTTGGCATGAGTTGGTCTTGAAAAAAAATAATTTTATAATTCTTAACTAAGTTATTTTTTTTCTAGGCATTACTACAACACATTCCAACCCTTTGTTATACAAGTGGAGGAGTGAGGTTGTATAATTTTCTAGTTAAGATTATTCCATCTAATTTTGCATTTTGAGCAAATATCCAATAATTTTTACAATTGACACGGGGGAATCCAAAATTGGAGACAAATACTAAAAGTGAGGGGTTTCCTCTTCAAATACCTTACAATGGTTTCACACCTTTTAGAGGCCTTCATGATTTTTTGTAAAAAAAACAATGTACAAACACAACACAAGCCTTACAATTGCTTATAAACTTTCTCTAATCGCACTATAACTCCCATTGAACCCATTTGTTGAAGCCATACAAACTCAATTTAACCAATTAGCTAGCCAAATAGTAAGGATGATTTATTTTACCAACCTCTTTTTTGGATGAATTTATTAATGTAGGATACAAGATGTAGGGGAGGATCCCAAGAGTTCTCAGTAAGCAAAACTCATGAAGTGGAACGTTTCACTTTTTCAACCTCAAAAATCTCATTTTTTTGATTTATCTATAATGGTTTTGGTCATGAGAAAAACCATCTTTCATGACTTTTTTCTTTTCAATGATGAATTCAGTTGCAATAAATAGTCTTGCAATGATAAATTTGGTCATAACTAAAGCTGTCTGGCTATTTTTATCGTGTTTAAATACATCATTAATGACTATGTCTATCATGACATCAACATCTTATGTTTATTCTACTATGACAATTTGATCATTTGCAACCCTATTTATTTGTTTTTCTAACTAAAATGAGTCATTGAAAGTTTTTAGTGCAAGGAAAATTCTTTATGAGAACATGCTTGTGCATGTGTTAATTGAATATTTTTTCATCTCACCTCCCCAATTAGGAGGCTCTATTAAAGCTTAGATACTCACTAAATGAGGAAATGATTTCCCTTATTGTTTCTTGGATACCAGTTCATCTTGCACAAACTTGTCTCTATAGGTGGGTATATCATGTTCCCTAAAACTTATACCAACATCTATCCATTTTACTTATGGTTATGGTTAGTAGATGAAATGGTAGAAGTTTCAATTTAAATACTTTTTATACTTTTCAAAATAAGTACAAAATTTTGTTAAAATTGATGATTAACTTATTTTTTTGATGTGGATTTACCAAGGAGATAATTTGATTTTCCTTAATAAGTATGTGATGCACTAAAAAGGGGACAAGCAAAAGAACTAAAGAGTTAGTGTTGTTAGTCTTAACCAAAAACCAAATAAACACAAGAAATTCTAGAAACTTTCCAACACATACCAAAAGAGGTTAAAAAGCACACAAAATGAAGCTTAACACAATAAAAAGAAGGGAGAAGAGACTCCCTAAGATGCTCCCATGATACCCTTTTTTGTTCCTCCTTTGTTCTTCTCCTTTCCAAGATCTAGATGTGTGAGTGTAGCTCTCAACCTTAGCATAAAGCCATGGATGCCAAATGGAGTATTGAAATGGTTGAAAATAAAACACTAACGCTATGCAAATGCTTAATTAGTGTTACTATGAGAAACCCTTAAGTGTGAGTATTTATGCAAGTATAATAACAATGCTCTAAAATGCTTCCTCCTCTGCTTGAGGAATGAGGTTCTATTTATAGGCAAAATAGAGGATTGGATGGTCAAGATTGATTGGGCTTGTGAAGGGCTAGGATTGCATGAGAGGAGTATGATCCTCAATCTATGTGACACTTTTAAACTAATATAGTGATGACAAGTGTCACCATGAGAGGGCTTGAGAGGAGAGGGAAGAAGCATTAAATGGTTGAGAGGACATGAGGGTTACCATGGATGGTTGGGGTTATGAGATAAAACTTTTATCTAAAGGTAAAGTTATTATCCAATGGGTAAACTTTTGTACAAAGTTTACCCATAGTTAGGCTTTCACCAAAGGGACAAAACCCATGTGGGTTAGTGTGTTGAAGAAGAAAAACCATTAAGACTTTGTATGAGTCTTAAATGATCGAGATGATGGGCTGGGGGTTAATCTTGGATTGGGATTGTGCAAATGCTTAGAAGGGGGATTAGGCTAAATTAGAAGGGATTAGAAGAATCTAGAAAGAGGTTAGAAGAATCTAGAAGGGGGTTAGGATAAATAGACTTTTAATTAAATGATTTATTTAATTAAAATATGGAGTGCAATTTGCATTTGTAGGAGAATGCAAGTGGATGGGAGGTTTTAAATAAATATTGATTTGTTTAAATAAGGATTTGATTTGGGTTTTTTAAATAAATGTTTAATTTATTTAAATAAGAGGAAAGGGTGATTAAATAAAGTTATTAATTTATTTAATAATTTGGACTATAGTTAGCAATTAAATAAATTTATGAAATTTATTTAATTAGAATAGAAGAATAGGCTAAGATGAATTAATTACACGTTCATTTAATGAGTGGATAGATTTATATGTCTACATTTGCCTCTCTTTGAGACGATGTTGTTTATCGTGCCGTTTCAAAGAAAAACTGATAGGCATGAGAAAAATGCCTTAGGGATGTTAGTTTGTGGGTTGGTATGCCCCTTGAAAGATGGACCTAAAATTTAAAAAAATTGGGCGATCTTCTAAAAAAATAGAAATTTAGGCATGGTAGAGTGGAAGATTGTGAATGAGAAAAATTAAGGTAAGCCGGTAAGTATCCTTAGGTCATGTAGGAGATATGATGTAAATGTAGTATGGTAGTGCATTTGATTAATGTTGTTCAATTGATCAATATTGTTTGAACAATCTGGTGCAATTAGGTGAATTGCCCTGGTTTTAGTCAAAGTGTGATAGTTGATGTCAGTTGTTCGCTTAGACAGGATAAAGTCTAAGTGAGTGAGTCAAATTGACTTGTTGCGACTTAGGCAATTGATAAAATTGCCCGATGAAGTCGAGGTATCTAAGTCAAATTACTCATTGAGACTTAGACAATTGATGTAATTGTTTGTTTTGATTGTGTTTGATTGGTTGACCAATTGACAATTAGGTTGGAAATGCAGACACGGTAACTTGCTTGGCTTATAGGATGACCTCGGTGACACAGGCTATGCAACCCTTCGTGTTAGATGGACTATGATGTATGTGGCTTGATCGGTTTGTGGAACACGATATAAGGTATGTGATGATGATTATCCGGATGGGGAGGACAAGGGGGTTAGTTGTAGACAGAAGGGTTGGAGACCTAGGACCCATTCTTATGGAAGTGGATTGAATAGATTATCCATTGTCATAACTATGATGCATGGATGATATGTAGTGATATGAATTTATGGATGGATGAAATGCAACTGAATGTAATACATACAGTTGAGATGAAATGGGGATCCATGGCTTACTCATAATGCTTTATTTCCTCATCAAGCACGGTAGTACCGATCTTGATTGAGGTATCAGAAACTAAGGTTGAGCGCTCCACCTGTAAACAAACATTGTAGATAAGGAAAATTCCCCTCCATTCTGGTGCATATACACATGGTCAAGGTATATGCTGTAGTCAGTAAGCTATAGTGATCCATGACTTATATTTTTGCATATGATCTCATAGCTTAGTGAACTTCCCATATAGACACCATTAGTATGTGCTCCAGAAATTCATTGGAACAATCCGTAGACAGAAAACAAAGATAAGAAAAATATATTAGGAACCATCCTGGACACTCTAATCACTTGTGGATACCTTGGAACAACATAGGAACCTGATATAAAAAGCAGTAATCTGACCAAATGCTTAGCAACCAAATTGAATCTTCTTGTCAAAGATATATGTCACCATGTCTTGTTTTGAAGGAAGGATGCATCCTTGTTAAGACAATATTGCATATGTTTTGCTTAGATGTTTGTTGATTTGATATGTGGTCATTTTTGAGGTTTGTGTAAAATGTTGTTTTGCGTCTGGCTCGATATTTATGTACAATGAACAATTTTATTGCAATGTTTTTGATTGATTTTTGATGTTTTTTAATTTTTGAGTTTTTTTTGTTTGTTTTAAATGTTTTTGCTTTTCGTTAGGACATTTTCTAAATGTTTTTGGTTTTGTTGAAATGTTGAAATTTTACCAATGTTTTTGGTTTTATTTGAGATTTGACAAATGTTTTTGGATTATTTTAGGACATTTTCCAAATGAGTAACTCGGTGAATCATGAGTTTTAAGAATCCACTCCCATCACATAGGTAAAAAGTTGCCCCCAGTTAGGCGTTGGTGTGAAAGCATGCTGCAGGACATATGAGGCAATAACCTTTATTTCAGATCAATAACAAGACATGATAGATAGATATGATGTATGAGTGGATGCATGGATGTGATCGCAACAAGTCTGAAAGATAATGAAGCCATAGCCTTTACGAATGACACCTGTTTGCCAGGTTTTCACCACCATACTTATCCAAAGCACCACTGAAGTGGTTTTCACCATTTGGATCAATGATTTTTCTCTACTATTTTCTTGATTTTTTCATGACTTTATTTGAATATATGAAAAATTTGAGATGAGAGGATGATATCCTAGGAGTGGCGCTTCAACCAATTGATCCATAATGACCTACCCCTTGATTGCTTTTTGGTCCACATACTCTATGTTGAACTCACTGAGGATCATAACCCATTTTGCCAAGTGGACCGTGAGTGTTGCTTTACTAAGTAAGTACTTGAGTGGATCTATCTTGGAAATGAGTTGTATTTTGTATGTAAGCATGTAGTGCCTCAATTTGGTTGCTGCTAAAATCACCGTGAAAGAGGCACATTCAATAGGGGTATAATTGAGTTCATACCCTACTAGTGTCCTGGAGATGTATTAGACTGCACATTCTTTGTCTTCTGCATTATGTTGTGCTATTAATACTCCTAAGGCTGCAACTATAGCTGATATGTATAACAATAATGGAATGTCTGGAGATGGTGGTAAGAGCAATGGTGGCTTCATCAGGTAGTTCTTAAGCTGCTGGAATGCTTCCTGGCAGTTCTCTTCCCATTTAAAGTGAACATTTTTTATGTAGCAGATGTGTGACTGGATGACATTTATCGGCCAATTGTGCAATGAACCAATGGATTGATTGTAGCCTCCCTTGTAATGTCCTCAATTAGTTGATGTTCATAGGAGGTGGCATCTCCATGGTTGCTTTTACCTTGGCAGGATCAACCTCAATTCCTTTATTTGAGACAACGTATCGTAGGAGCTTCCCTGAGGTCACTCCAAAGAGACACTTCTTTGAATTTAGGCATACATTATATTGTTCTAGTTTAGTGAAAATTTTGTCCATCACTACGAGGTGACCCTCTCTTGTTAATCATCCACATAATCTTCCATTAGTGTTTGTATCATCTCATGGAAGGTGGTAGTCATTGCCCGTTGATATGTAGCTCCTACATTCTTGAGACTGAATGACATCACATTCCAACAGTATGTACCCCATGGGCATGTGAAAGTTATTTGGTGTTGATCCTTTGGGGTGATCTTGATTTGGTTGTATCCTGAAAAACCATCCATTAGTGATAGCATTGCACGTCCTCTTGTGAGGTCCACAATCATATCAATGTTTGGAATAGCGAAGTCATCCTTAGGACATGCTTTGTTTAGATCTCTGAAATCCATACAGATACAGATGCCCCCATTTGGTTTGGTCATTGGTACAATGTTGGAGATTCATTCTGCATAATCAATTGGTTTGATAAAACCAATATCTAACAGTTTCTTGAGTTCTGTAGTACCCCTCCTCGATCAGCCTCTTTTGTATGTTTTGAGTTACTTTAGTGACTGTTCTGTGGAACATTATTGTATTTTGATTCGGATATTATGCGTTGTTATTTCATGTTTTATTTGAATTTGTGGTGTATGATTTTATGCAGTATTTCAGTGCTTATGATTAATGTTATTTTTATGGATCATTATCATGGACTGACACTTTTTCCCTTATATTGCGATGCATTATTTATATGTTGCGTGTTTGTAAGTGTATTGGGATGCGAGGGGATGATTTTCCTCACTCACTCCAGTGAGACAACGAACGTCACGATTCTCCTTCATTGGTGTGTTTACCGTGTTTTGTATATATATATATATATATATATGCACGTGTGGTTCTTTGGTGCAGGACATTGTAGGTACTAGTACCGGGAAGGTACGAGGTATTGACTCCACCTGGTTTTGCAGGTCTAAGCATGCCTTATATATCTGATGGAAGTGGAGGAGATAGTTGTTGTACCCTAGCTTGACCATAGTTATGCTTGTGTGAGTGTTGTCAGTCGGTTGTGTTTCCCCGTCTGGCTGTTATGCGTGTCATGGTGCCTTGGTTTGGTCATTTGAGAGTCGTCATTTGATCTATCTTGGTTTTGCATGGTTCCGTTATTTAATTTAAATGGATGATGCTATCTTATGTTGGTGTAATCATTTAATTAATATGCTTTGTGATTATTGTTTATGTAAATTAATGATTGCTAGATTAAATGGTTAAAATGGCTTAATTTATTGTGTAAAGTTTCATCGATATTTTTGTGAAATAAATAAATTGCCTAGCCATTAAAAAAGGTAAAATGCTTATGTCAGAAGAAAGTAATTTGGAAAAAGAAATTAATAAAAGCTTTCCTTTTGACTTTTTCTTTTTCATTTTAATTGTTGGAAAGAATTATTATTTTTTTCGAAAAGAAATAAATTTGATTGCCTTTTAGATTTAAAATATTTAAATTTGATTGGATGAAAATTTTTAACCTAGAAGCTTGGGTTAAAAGATATTTTGGGCATCCATTCAAAAAAAAATTCATGGCAGGAGAAGAAGAGGATTTCTGGAGAGAAAATTCTGGAAAAACTTCCTGGAGGAGCTGGAAATTCATCCTGGTTGTAAGACTGGATTTGCTTCATTCCTTTTGCTTGCTAATTGCTTCAAGGTTGGAGGTTTCCTTCTTGTTTTGAATTTGTTTGTAGTTTTTTAGTTTGCTTCCTGTGCATGGAAATTTATACAATCTTCTTGTAGATGTTTGTGGAATGATTGAAATGGAAGAATTAGTGTTTACTACTGCTGGTTTTGTGAAATCTATATCATATGGTTGCATTTAGGAAAGAAATGGTTCATTTCTCTATCTGCTGTGTGTTTTGTTCTTGGAAATCAATTTATTGATTTACCTCTTCTTTTGAAAGAAATAATTTTAGATTGGGCTTGCTGGGTGCATCCTTGTTTCTATTATGTCATTATTTGTCTAGCTATTCTTTCCAGTATGTTTATTTCACCATTTACCTTGCTGGTAAACTCTCCCTTGAAATTTTGGAAATTGGCACTCTATGTGTGTGCCCGTGAAATAATTCTGGAAATGGAATTTTCGAAGTGGTAAGCATTATCGGTTTGAAGTGGTAAGGATTACCAGTTTGAAGTGGCAAGTGTTACCGGTTTGAAGTGGTAAGCATTACTGGTTTGAAGTGGCAAGTGTTACTGGTTTGAAGTGGTAAGTGTCACCGGTTCGAAGTGGTAAGTGTTACCAGTTCGAAGTGGTATTACCGGTTGGTAGTGGCAGTGTTACCAGTGGTAGCAACACTACTGGTAAGTGGTGTTTGTTGTTCCGACAACAACACAACGACGGATTGGTTTGATCCCTGCTTGGTTTTGAGGTCTCATCGGCCTCCAAACCGGTTTGTGTTAAGAACTTAAATTTTATAAATGGAATGTTTAAAGTGGTATTGCGTGATGTAATGTGATTTTCATGTGAATTTTATTATGTGGCTAATGAATTTATCAATGAAAATTAAGGCATGAATTAGAGGTTCAAATGGGTAGATTTGGATTATTGATTTGGAAATTGATTAGATGTGACTGCTAGAAAGGAGTGTTTATTTAATTTTCAATCAATGATGTTGCAAGTGTTTATGATGCTGATATTTTCAAAAGATTGTCTGAGTGCGGATTTGATGTATTTAGCTGTCCTTGCAAGTGTGTATTGTGATATTTTGGTCTGTGGTTCAGTCATCCCGT